>NC_080753.1:69874537-70174537 GCF_020826845.1 Diceros bicornis minor | reverse complement strand
GCTCAGTTCTGGGCATCTTTGAAATACCTATACAAACTTGTTCCTACATAGTAACTTGCAACTTTGAATGAGAATGTGATTGCCTACAGCAACGTGCTATATGTTCTGAATGCCCGAATTGGGAATCTGTGTCAAATCTTTGTTAGGAATTATGTGATCCTTACTAGCTGGAAGTAAGGGAGATGGGGCATGAAGTTATTTCTAGGAGTTGGACACATACCAAGTTTAGCTCAGTTCTGGGCTTCTTTGAAATACCTATACAAACTTGTTCCTACATAGTAACTTGCAACTTTGAATGAGAATGTGCTTGCTTACAGCAACGTGCTATATGTTCTGAATGCCCGAATTGGCAATCTGTGTCAAAACTTTGTTAGGAATTATGTGATCCTTACTAGCTGGAAGTAAGGGAGATGGGGCATGAAGTTATTTCTAGGAGTTGGACACATACCAACTTTAGCTCAGTTCTGGGCATCTTTGAAAAACCTATACAAACTTGTTCCTACATAGTAACTTGCATCTTTGAATGAGAATGTGCTTGCTTACAACAACGTGCTATATGTTCTGAATGCCCGAATTGGCAATCTGTGTCAAAACTTTGTTAGGAATTATGTGATCCTTACTAGCTGGAAGTAAGGGAGATGGGGCATGAAGTTATTTCTAGGAGTTGGACACATACCAAGTTTAGCTCAGTTCTGGGCATCTTTGAAATACCTATACAAACTTGTTCCTACATAGTAACTTGCAACTTTGAATGAGAATATGCTTGCTTACAGCAACGTGCTATATGTTCTGAATGCCCGAATTCGGAATCTGTGTCAAAACTTTGTTAGGAATTATGTGATCCTTACTAGCTGGAAGTAAGGGAGATGGGGCATGAAGTTATTTCTAGGAGTTGGACACATACCAAGTTTAGCTCAGTTCTGGGCATCTTTGAAATACCTATACAAACTTGTTGCTACATAGTAACTTGCAACTTTGAATGAGAATGTGCTTGCTTACAGCAACGTGCTATATGTTCTGAATGCCCGAATTGGGAATCTGTGTCAAAACTTTGTTAGGAATTATGTGATCCTTACTAGCTGGAAGTAAGGGAGATGGGGCATGAAGATATTTCTAGGAGTTGGACACATACCAAGTTTAGCTCAGTTGTGGGCATCTTTGAAATACCTATACAAACTTGTTCCTACATAGTAACTTGCAACTTTGAATGAGAATGTGCTTGCTTACAGCAACGTGCTATATGTTCTGAATGCCCGAATTGGGAATGTGTGTCAAAACTTTGTTAGGAATTATGTGATCCTTACTAGCTGGAAGTAAGGGAGATGGGGCATGAAGATATTTCTAGGAGTTGGACACATACCAAGTTTAGCTCAGTTCTGGGCATCTTTGAAATACCTATACAAACTTGTTCCTACATAGTAACTTGCATCTTTGAATGAGAATGTGCTTGCTTACAGCAACGTGCTATATGTTCTGAATGCCCGAATTGGCAATCTGTGTCAAAACTTTGTTAGGAATTATGCGATCCTTACTAGCTGGAAGTAAGGGAGATGGGGCATGAAGTTATTTCTAGGAGTTGGACACATACCAAGTTTAGCTCAGTTCTGGGCATCTTTGAAATACCTATACAAACTTGTTCCTACATAGTAACTTGCATCTTTAATGAGAATGTGCTTGCTTACAGCAACGTGCTATATGTTCTGAATGCCCGAATTGGGAATCTGTGTCAAAACTTTGTTAGGAATTATGTGATCCTTACTAGCTGGAAGTAAGGGAGATGGGGCATGAAGTTATTTCTAGGAGTTGGACACATACCAAGTTTAGCTCAGTTCTGGGCATCTTTGAAATACCTATACAAACTTGTTGCTACATAGTAACTTGCATCATTAATGAGAATGTGCTTGCTTACAGCAACGTGCTATATGTTCTGAATGCCCGAATTGAGAATCTGTGTCAAAACTTTGTTAGGAATTATGTGATCCTTACTAGCTGGAAGTAAGGGAGATGGGGCATGAAGTTATTTCTAGGAGTTGGACACATACCAAGTTTAGCTCAGTTCTGGGCATCTTTGAAATACCTATACAAACTTGTTCCTACATAGTAACTTGCAACTTTGAATGAGAATGTGCTTGCTTACAGCAACGTGCTATATGTTCTGAATGCCCGAATTGGGAATCTGTGTCAAAACTTTGTTAGGAATTATGTGATCCTTACTAGCTGGAAGTAAGGGAGATGGGGCATGAAGTTATTTCTTGGAGTTGGACACATACCAAGTTTAGCTCAGTTCTGGGCATCTTTGAAATACCTATACAAATTTGTTCCTACATAGTAACTTGCAACTTTGAATGAGAATGTGCTTGCTTACAGCAACGTGCTATATGTTCTGAATGCCCGAATTGGGAATGTGTGTCAAAACTTTGTTAGGAATTATGTGATCCTTACTAGCTGGAAGTAAGGGAGATGGGGCATGAAGATATTTCTAGGAGTTGGACACATACCAAGTTTAGCTCAGTTCTGGGCATCTTTGAAATACCTATACAAACTTGTTCCTACATAGTAACTTGCATCTTTAATGAGAATGTGCTTGCTTACAGCAACGTGCTATATGTTCTGAATGCCCGAATTGGGAATCTGTGTCAAAACTTTGTTAGGAATTATGTGATCCTTACTAGCTGGAAGTAAGGGAGATGGGGCATGAAGTTATTTCTAGGAGTTGGAGACATACCAAGTTTAGCTCAGTTCTGGGCATCTTTGAAATACCTATACAAACTTGTTCCTACATAGTAACTTGCAACTTTGAATGAGAATGTGCTTGCTTACAGCAACGTGCTATATGTTCTGAATGCCCGAATTGGGAATCTGTGTCAAAACTTTGTTAGGAATTATGTGATCCTTACTAGCTGGAAGTAAGGGAGATGGGGCATGAAGTTATTTCTAGGAGTTGGACACATACCAAGTTTAGCTCAGTTCTGGGCATCTTTGAAATACCTATACAAACTTGTTCCTACATAGTAACTTGCATCTTTGAATGAGAATCTGCTTGCTTACAGCAACGTGCTATATGTTCTGAATGCCCGAATTGGGAATCTGTGTCAAAACTTTGTTAGCAATTATGTGATGCTTACTAGCTGGAAGTAAGGGAGATGGGGCATGAAGTTATTTCTAGGAGTTGGACACATACCAAGTTTAGCTCGGTTCTGGGCATCTTTGAAATACCTATACAAACTTGTTCCTACATAGTAACTTGCATCTTTGAATGAGAATCTGCTTGCTTACAGCAACGTGCTATATGTTCTGAATGCCCGAATTGGCAATCTGTGTCAAAACTTTGTTAGGAATTATGTGATCCTTACTAGCTGGAAGTAAGGGAGATGGGGCACGAAGTTATTTCTAGGAGTTGGACACATACCAAGTTTAGCTCAGTTCTGGGCATCTTTGAAATACCTATACCAACTTGTTCCTAAATAGTAACTTGCAACTTTGAATGAGAATGTGCTTGCTTACAGCAACGTGCTATATGTTCTGAATGCCCGAATTGGCAATCTGTGTCAAAACTTTGTTAGGAATTATGCGATCCTTACTAGCTGGAAGTAAGGGAGATGGGGCATGAAGTTATTTCTAGGAGTTGGACACATACCAAGTTTAGCTCAGTTCTGGGCATCTTTGAAATACCTATACAAACTTGTTCCTACATAGTAACTTGCAACTTTGAATGAGAATGTGCTTGCTTACAGCAACGTGCTATATGTTCTGAATGCCCGAATTGGGAATCTGTGTCAAAACTTTGTTAGGAATTATGTGATCCTTACTAGCTGGAAGTAAGGGAGATGGAGCATGAAGTTATTTCTAGGAGTTCGACACATACCAAGTTTAGCTCAGTTCTGGGCATCTTTGAAATACCTATAAAAACTTGTTCCTACATAGTAACTTGCATCTTTGAATGAGAATGTGCTTGCTTACAGCAACGTGCTATATGTTCTGAATGCCCGAATTGGCAATCTGTGTCAAAACTTTGTTAGGAATTATGTGATCCTTACTAGCTGGAAGTAAGGGAGATGGGGCATGAAGTTATTTCTAGGAGTTGGACACATACCAAGTTTAGCTCAGTTCTGGGCATCCTTGAAATACCTATACAAACTTGTTCCTACATAGTAACTTGCATCTTTGAATGAGAATCTGCTTGCTTACAGCAACGTGCTATATGTTCTGAATGCCCGAATTGGGAATCTGTGTCAAAACTTTGTTAGGAATTATGTGATCCTTACTAGCTGGAAGTAAGGGAGATGGGGCATGAAGTTATTTCTAGGAGTTGGACACATACCAAGTTTAGCTCAGTTCTGGGCATCTTTGAAATACCTATACAAACTTGTTCCTACATAGTAACTTGCAACTTTGAATGAGAATGTGATTGCCTACAGCAACGTGCTATATGTTCTGAATGCCCGAATTGGGAATCTGTGTCAAAACTTTGTTAGGAATTATGTGATCCTTACTAGCTGGAAGTAAGGGAGATGGGGCATGAAGTTATTTCTAGGAGTTGGACACATACCAAGTTTAGCTCAGTTCTGGGCTTCTTTGAAATACCTATACAAACTTGTTCCTACATAGTAACTTGCAACTTTGAATGAGAATGTGCTTGCTTACAGCAACGAGCTATATGTTCTGAATGCCCGAATTGGGAATCTGTGTCAAAACTTTGTTAGGAATTATGTGATCCTTACTAGCTGGAAGTAAGGGAGATGGGGCATGAAGTTATTTCTAGGAGTTGGAGACATACCAAGTTTAGCTCAGTTCTGGGCATCTTTGAAATACCTATACAAACTTGTTCCTACATAGTAACTTGCAACTTTGAATGAGAATGTGCTTGCTTACAGCAACGTGCTATATGTTCTGAATGCCCGAATTGGGAATCTGTGTCAAAACTTTGTTAGGAATTATGTGATCCTTACAAGCTGGAAGTAAGGGAGATGGGGCATGAAGTTATTTCTTGGAGTTGGACACATACCAAGTTTAGCTCAGTTCTGGGCATCTTTGAAATACCTATACAAATTTGTTCCTACATAGTAACTTGCAACTTTGAATGAGAATGTGCTTGCTTACAGCAACGTGCTATATGTTCTGAATGCCCGAATTGGGAATGTGTGTCAAAACTTTGTTAGGAATTATGTGATCCTTACTAGCTGGAAGTAAGGGAGATGGGGCATGAAGATATTTCTAGGAGTTGGACACATACCAAGTTTAGCTCAGTTCTGGGCATCTTTGAAATACCTTTACAAACTTGTTCCTACATAGTAACTTGCAACTTTGAATGAGAATGTGCTTGCTTACAGCAACGTGCTATATGTTCTGAATGCCCGAATTGGGAATCTGTGTCAAAACTTTGTTAGGAATTATGTGATCCTTACTAGCTGGAAGTAAGGGAGATGGGGCATGAAGTTATTTCTTGGAGTTGGACACATACCAAGTTTAGCTCAGTTCTGGACATCTTTGAAATACCTATACAAACTTGTTCCTACATAGTAACTTGCATCTTTGAATGAGAATGTGCTTGCTTACAGCAACGTGCTATATGTTCTGAATGCCCGAATTGGGAATCTGTGTCAAAACTTTGTTAGGAATTATGTGATCCTTACTAGCTGGAAGTAAGGGAGATGGGGCATGAAGTTATTTCTAGGAGTTGGACACATACCAAGTTTAGCTCAGTTCTGGGCATCTTTGAAATACCTATACAAACTTGTTCCTACATAGTAACTTGCAACTTTGAATGAGAATCTGCTTGCTTACAGCAACGTGCTATATGTTCTGAATGCCCGAATTGGGAATCTGTGTCAAAACTTTGTTAGGAATTATGTGATCCTTACTAGCTGGAAGTAAGGGAGATGGGGCATGAAGTTATTTCTAGGAGTTGGACACATACCAAGTTTAGCTCAGTTCTGGGCATCTTTGAAATACCTATACAAACTTGTTCCTACATAGTAACTTGCATCTTTGAATGAGAATGTGCTTGCTTACAGCAACGTGCTATATGTTCTGAATGCCCGAATTGGGAATCTGTGTCAAAACTTTGTTAGGAATTATGTGATCCTTACTAGCTGGAAGTAAGGGAGATGGGGCATGAAGTTATTTCTAGGAGTTGGACACATACCAAGTTTAGCTCAGTTCTGGGCATCTTTGAAATACCTATACAAACTTGTTCCTACATAGTAACTTGCAACTTTGAATGAGAATGTGCTTGCTTACAGCAACGTGCTATATGTTCTGAATGCCCGAATTGGGAATCTGTGTCAAAACTTTGTTAGGAATTATGTGATCCTTACTAGCTGGAAGTAAGGGAGATGGGGCATGAAGTTATTTCTAGGAGTTGGACACATACCAAGTTTAGCTCAGTTCTGGGCATCTTTGAAATACCTATACAAACTTGTTCCTACATAGTAACTTGCAACTTTGAATGAGAATGTGCTTGCTTACAGCAACGTGCTATATGTTCTGAATGCCCGAATTGGGAATCTGTGTCAAAACTTTGTTAGGAATTATGTGATCCTTACTAGCTGGAAGTAAGGGAGATGGGGCATGAAGATATTTCTAGGAGTTGGACACATACCAAGTTTAGCTCAGTTCTGGGCATCTTTGAAATACCTATACAAACTTGTTCCTACATAGTAACTTGCATCTTTGAATGAGAATGTGCTTGCTTACAGCAACGTGCTATATGTTCTGAATGCCCGAATTGGCAATCTGTGTCAAAACTTTGTTAGGAATTATGCGATCCTTACTAGCTGGAAGTAAGGGAGATGGGGCATGAAGTTATTTCTAGGAGTTGGACACATACCAAGTTTAGCTCAGTTCTGGGCATCTTTGAAATACCTATACAAACTTGTTCCTACATAGTAACTTGCATCTTTGAATGAGAATCTGCTTGCTTACAGCAACGTGCTATATGTTGTGAATGCCCGAATTGGGAATCTGTGTCAAATCTTTGTTAGGAATTATGTGATCCTTACTACCTGGAAGTAAGGGAGATGGGGCATGAAGTTATTTCTAGGAGTTGGACACATACCAAGTTTAGCTCAGTTCTGGGCATCTTTGAAATACCTATACAAACTTGTTCCTAAATAGTAACTTGCAACTTTGAATGAGAATGTGCTTGCTTACAGCAACGTGCTATATGTTCTGAATGCCCGAATTGGGCATCTGTGTCAAAACTTTGTTAGGAATTATGTGATCCTTACTAGCTGGAAGTAAGGGAGATGGGGCATGAAGTTATTTCTAGGAGTTGGACACATACCAAGTTTAGCTCAGTTCTGGGCATCTTTGAAATACCTATACAAACTTGTTCCTACATAGTAACTTGCAACTTTGAATGAGAATGTGCTTGCTTACAGCAACGTGCTATATGTTCTGAATGCCCGAATTGGGAATCTGTGTCAAAACTTTGTTAGGAATTATGTGATCCTTACTAGCTGGAAGTAAGGGAGATGGGGCATGAAGTTATTTCTAGGAGTTGGACACATACCAAGTTTAGCTCAGTTCTGGGCATCTTTGAAATACCTATACAAACTTGTTGCTACATAGTAACTTGAAACATTAATGAGAATGTGCTTGCTTACAGCAACGTGCTATATGTTCTGAATGCCCGAATTGGGAATCTGTGTCAAAACTTTGTTAGGAATTATGTGATCCTTACTAGCTGGAAGTAAGGGAGATGGGGCATGAAGTTATTTCTAGGAGTTGGAGACATACCAAGTTTAGCTCAGTTCTGGGCATCTTTGAAATACCTATACAAACTTGTTCCTACATAGTAACTTGCATCTTTGAATGAGAATGTGCTTGCTTACAGCAACGTGCTATATGTTCTGAATGCCCGAATTGGGAATCTGTGTCAAAACTTTGTTAGGAATTATGTGATCCTTACTAGCTGGAAGTAAGGGAGATGGGGCATGAAGTTATTTCTAGGAGTTGGACACATACCAAGTTTAGCTCAGTTCTGGGCATCTTTGAAATACCTATACAAACTTGTTCCTACATAGTAACTTGCATCTTTGAATGAGAATGTGCTTGCTTACAGCAACGTGCTATATGTTCTGAATGCCCGAATTGGGAATCTGTGTCAAAACTTTGTTAGGAATTATGTGATCCTTACTAGCTGGAAGTAAGGGAGATGGGGCATGAAGTTATTTCTAGGAGTTGGACACATACCAAGTTTAGCTCAGTTCTGGGCATCCTTGAAATACCTATACAAACTTGTTCCTACATAGTAACTTGCAACTTTGAATGAGAATGTGCTTGCTTACAGCAACGTGCTATATGTTCTGAATGCCCGAATTGGGAATCTGTGTCAAAACTTTGTTAGGAATTATGTGATCCTTACTAGCTGGAAGTAAGGGAGATGGGGCATGAAGTTATTTCTAGGAGTTGGACACATACCAAGTTTAGCTCAGTTCTGGGCATCTTTGAAATACCTATACAAACTTGTTCCTACATAGTAACTTGCAACTTTGAATGAGAATGTGCTTGCTTACAGCAACGTGCTATATGTTCTGAATGCCCGAATTGGGAATCTGTGTCAAATCTTTGTTAGGAATTATGTGATCCTTACTAGCTGGAAGTAAGGGAGCTGGGCCATGAAGTTATTTCTAGGAGTTGGACACATACCAAGTTTAGCTCAGTTCTGGGCATCTTTGAAATACCTATACAAACTTGATCCTACATAGTAACTTGCATCTTTGAATGAGAATCTGCTAGCTTACAGCAACGTGCTATATGTTCTGAATGCCCGAATTGGGAATCTGTGTCAAAACTTTGTTAGGAATTATGTGATCCTTACTAGCTGGAAGTAAGGGAGATGGGGCATGAAGTTATTTCTAGGAGTTGGACACATACCAAGTTTAGCTCAGTTCTGGGCATCTTTGAAATACCTATACAAACTTGTTCCTACATAGTAACTTGCATCTTTGAATGAGAATCTGCTTGCTTACAGCAACGTGCTATATGTTCTGAATGCCCGAATTGGGAATCTGTGTCAATACTTTGTTAGGAATTATGTGATCCTTACTAGCTGGAAGTAAGGGAGATGGGGCATGAAGTTATTTCTAGGAGTTGGACACATACCAAGTTTAGCTCAGTTCTGGGCATCTTTGAAATACCTATACAAACTTGATCCTACATAGTAACTTGCATCTTTGAATGAGAATGTGCTTGCTTACAGCAACGTGCTATATGTTCTGAATGCCCGAATTGGGAATCTGTGTCAAAACTTTGTTAGGAATTATGTGATCCTTACTAGCTGGAAGTAAGGGAGATGGGGCATGAAGTTATTTCTAGGAGTTGGACACATACCAAGTTTAGCTCAGTTCTGGGCATCTTTGAAATACCTATACAAACTTGTTCCTACATAGTAACTTGCATCTTTGAATGAGAATCTGCTTGCTTACAGCAACGTGCTATATGTTCTGAATGCCCGAATTGGGAATCTGTGTCAATACTTTGTTAGGAATTATGTGATCCTTACTAGCTGGAAGTAAGGGAGATGGGGCATGAAGTTATTTCTAGGAGTTGGACACATACCAAGTTTAGCTCAGTTCTGGGCATCTTTGAAATACCTATACAAACTTGTTCCTAAATAGTAACTTGCAACTTTGAATGAGAATGTGCTTGCTTACAGCAACGTGCTATATGTTCTGAATGCCCGAATTGGGAATCTGTGTCAAAACTTTGTTAGGAATTATGTGATCCTTACTAGCTGGAAGTAAGGGAGATGGGGCATGAAGTTATTTCTAGGAGTTGGACACATACCAAGTTTAGCTCAGTTCTGGGCATCTTTGAAATACCTATACAAACTTGTTCCTACATAGTAACTTGCAACTTTGAATGAGAATGTGTTGCTTACAGCAACGTGCTATATGTTCTGAATGCCCGAATTGGGAATCTGTGTCAAAACTTTGTTAGGAATTATGTGATCCTTACTAGCTGGAAGTAAGGGAGATGGGGCATGAAGTTATTTCTAGGAGTTGGACACATACCAAGTTTAGCTCAGTTCTGGGCATCTTTGAAATACCTATACAAACTTGTTCCTACATAGTAACTTGAAACATTAATGAGAATGTGCTTGCTTACAGCAACGTGCTATATGTTCTGAATGCCCGAATTGGGAATCTGTGTCAAAACTTTGTTAGGAATTATGTGATCCTTACTAGCTGGAAGTAAGGGAGATGGGGCATGAAGTTATTTCTAGGAGTTGGAGACATACCAAGTTTAGCTCAGTTCTGGGCATCTTTGAAATACCTATACAAACTTGTTCCTACATAGTAACTTGCAACTTTGAATGAGAATGTGCTTGCTTGCAGCAACGTGCTATATGTTCTGAATGCCCGATTTGGGAATCTGTGTCAAAACTCATTAGGAATTATGTGATCCTTACTAGCTGGAAGTAAGGGAGATGGAGCATGAAGTTATTTCTTGGAGTTGGAGACATACCAAGTTTAGCTCAGTTCTGGGCATCTTTGACATACCTATACAAACTTGTTCCTACATAGTAACTTGCATCTTTGAATGAGAATGTGCTTGCTTACAGCAACGTGCTATATGTTCTGAATGCCCGAATTGGCAATCTGTGTCAAAACTTTGTTAGGAATTATGTGATCCTTACTAGCTGGAAGTAAGGGAGATGGGGCCTGAAGTTATTTCTAGGAGTTGGACACATACCAAGTTTAGCTCAGTTCTGGGCATCTTTGAAATACCTATACAAACTTGTTCCTACATAGTAACTTGCATCTTTGAATGAGAATCTGCTTGCTTACAGCAACGTGCTATATGTTCTGAATGCCCGAATTGGGAATCTGTGTCAAAACTTTGTTAGGAATTATGTGATCCTTACTAGCTGGAAGTAAGGGAGATGGGGCATGAAGTTATTTCTAGGAGTTGGACACATACCAAGTTTAGCTCAGTTCTGGGCATCTTTGAAATACCTATACAAACTTGTTCCTACATAGTAACTTGCATCTTTGAATGAGAATGTGCTTGCTTACAGCAACGTGCTATATGTTCTGAATGCCCGAATTGGGAATCTGTGTCAAAACTTTGTTAGGAATTATGTGATCCTTACTAGCTGGAAGTAAGGGAGATGGGGCATGAAGTTATTTCTAGGAGTTGGACACATACCAAGTTTAGCTCAGTTCTGGGCATCCTTAAAATACCTATACAAACTTGTTCCTACATAGTAACTTGCAACTTTGAATGAGAATGTGTTGCTTACAGCAACGTGCTATATGTTCTGAATGCCCGAATTGGGAATCTGTGTCAAAACTTTGTTAGGAATTATGTGATC
The DNA here is from genome assembly GCF_020826845.1 of Diceros bicornis minor. Lineage (NCBI taxonomy): Eukaryota > Metazoa > Chordata > Mammalia > Perissodactyla > Rhinocerotidae > Diceros > Diceros bicornis. The sequence continues at coordinate 70,163,214 of NC_080753.1, read as the reverse complement.
CTTACTAGCTGGAAGTAAGGGAGATGGGGCATGAAGTTATTTCTAGGAGTTGGACACATACCAAGTTTAGCTCAGTTCTGGGCATCTTTGAAATACCTATACAAACTTGTTCCTACATAGTAACTTGAAACATTAATGAGAATGTGCTTGCTTACAGCAACGTGCTATATGTTCTGAATGCCCGAATTGGGAATCTGTGTCAAAACTTTGTTAGGAATTATGTGATCCTTACTAGCTGGAAGTAAGGGAGATGGGGCATGAAGTTATTTCTAGGAGTTGGAGACATACCAAGTTTAGCTCAGTTCTGGGCATCTTTGAAATACCTATACAAACTTGTTCCTACATAGTAACTTGCAACTTTGAATGAGAATGTGCTTGCTTGCAGCAACGTGCTATATGTTCTGAATGCCCGATTTGGGAATCTGTGTCAAAACTCATTAGGAATTATGTGATCCTTACTAGCTGGAAGTAAGGGAGATGGAGCATGAAGTTATTTCTTGGAGTTGGAGACATACCAAGTTTAGCTCAGTTCTGGGCATCCTTGAAATACCTATACAAACTTGTTCCTACATAGTAACTTGCATCTTTGAATGAGAATGTGCTTGCTTACAGCAACGTGCTATATGTTCTGAATGCCCGAATTGGCAATCTGTGTCAAAACTTTGTTAGGAATTATGTGATCCTTACTAGCTGGAAGTAAGGGAGATGGGGCCTGAAGTTATTTCTAGGAGTTGGACACATACCAAGTTTAGCTCAGTTCTGGGCATCTTTGAAATACCTATACAAACTTGTTCCTACATAGTAACTTGCATCTTTGAATGAGAATCTGCTTGCTTACAGCAACGTGCTATATGTTCTGAATGCCCGAATTGGCAATCTGTGTCAAAACTTTGTTAGGAATTATGTGATCCTTACTAGCTGGAAGTAAGGGAGATGGGGCATGAAGTTATTTCTAGGAGTTGGACACATACCAAGTTTAGCTCAGTTCTGGGCATCTTTGATATACCTATACAAACTTGTTCCTACATAGTAACTTGCAACTTTGAATGAGAATCTGCTTGCTTACAGCAACGTGCTATATGTTCTGAATGCCCGAATTGGGAATCTGTGTCAAAACTTTGTTAGGAATTATGTGATCCTTACTAGCTGGAAGTAAGGGAGATGGGGCATGAAGTTATTTCTAGGAGTTGGACACATACCAAGTTTAGCTCAGTTCTGGGCATCTTTGAAATACCTATACAAACTTGTTCCTACATAGTAACTTGCATCTTTGAATGAGAATGTGCTTGCTTACAGCAACGTGCTATATGTTCTGAATGCCCGAATTGGGAATCTGTGTCAAAACTTTGTTAGGAATTATGTGATCCTTACTAGCTGGAAGTAAGGGAGATGGGGCATGAAGTTATTTCTAGGAGTTGGACACATACCAAGTTTAGCTCAGTTCTGGGCATCCTTAAAATACCTATACAAACTTGTTCCTACATAGTAACTTGCAACTTTGAATGAGAATGTGCTTGCTTACAGCAACGTGCTATATGTTCTGAATGCCCGAATTGGGAATCTGTGTCAAAACTTTGTTAGGAATTATGTGATCCTTACTAGCTGGAAGTAAGGGAGATGGGGCATGAAGTTATTTCTAGGAGTTGGACACATACCAAGTTTAGCTCAGTTCTGGGCATCTTTGAAATACCTATACAAACTTGTTCCTACATAGTAACTTGCAACTTTGAATGAGAATGTGCTTGCTTACAGCAACGTGCTATATGTTCTGAATGCCCGAATTGGGAATCTGTGTCAAATCTTTGTTAGGAATTATGTGATCCTTACTAGCTGGAAGTAAGGGAGATGGGCCATGAAGTTATTTCTAGGAGTTGGACACATACCAAGTTTAGCTCAGTTCTGGGCATCTTTGAAATACCTATACAAACTTGATCCTACATAGTAACTTGCATCTTTGAATGAGAATCTGCTAGCTTACAGCAACGTGCTATATGTTCTGAATGCCCGAATTGGGAATCTGTGTCAAAACTTTGTTAGGAATTATGTGATCCTTACTAGCTGGAAGTAAGGGAGATGGGGCATGAAGTTATTTCTAGGAGTTGGACACATACCAAGTTTAGCTCAGTTCTGGGCATCTTTGAAATACCTATACAAACTTGTTCCTACATAGTAACTTGCATCTTTGAATGAGAATCTGCTTGCTTACAGCAACGTGCTATATGTTCTGAATGCCCGAATTGGGAATCTGTGTCAATACTTTGTTAGGAATTATGTGATCCTTACTAGCTGGAAGTAAGGGAGATGGGGCATGAAGTTATTTCTAGGAGTTGGACACATACCAAGTTTAGCTCAGTTCTGGGCATCTTTGAAATACCTATACAAACTTGATCCTACATGGTAACTTGCATCTTTGAATGAGAATCTGCTTGCTTACAGCAACGTGCTATATGTTCTGAATGCCCGAATTGGGAATCTGTGTCAAAACTTTGTTAGGAATTATGTGATCCTTACTAGCTGGAAGTAAGGGAGATGGGGCATGAAGTTATTTCTAGGAGTTGGACACATACCAAGTTTAGCTCAGTTCTGGGCATCTTTGAAATACCTATACAAACTTGTTCCTACATAGTAACTTGCATCTTTGAATGAGAATCTGCTTGCTTACAGCAACGTGCTATATGTTCTGAATGCCCGAATTGGGAATCTGTGTCAATACTTTGTTAGGAATTATGTGATCCTTACTAGCTGGAAGTAAGGGAGATGGGGCATGAAGTTATTTCTAGGAGTTGGACACATACCAAGTTTAGCTCAGTTCTGGGCATCTTTGAAATACCTATACAAACTTGTTCCTAAATAGTAACTTGCAACTTTGAATGAGAATGTGCTTGCTTACAGCAACGTGCTATATGTTCTGAATGCCCGAATTGGGAATCTGTGTCAAAACTTTGTTAGGAATTATGTGATCCTTACTAGCTGGAAGTAAGGGAGATGGGGCATGAAGTTATTTCTAGGAGTTGGACACATACCAAGTTTAGCTCAGTTCTGGGCATCTTTGAAATACCTATACAAACTTGTTCCTACATAGTAACTTGCAACTTTGAATGAGAATGTGTTGCTTACAGCAACGTGCTATATGTTCTGAATGCCCGAATTGGGAATCTGTGTCAAAACTTTGTTAGGAATTATGTGATCCTTACTAGCTGGAAGTAAGGGAGATGGGGCATGAAGTTATTTCTAGGAGTTGGACACATACCAAGTTTAGCTCAGTTCTGGACATCTTTGAAATACCTATACAAACTTGTTCCTACATAGTAACTTGAAACATTAATGAGAATGTGCTTGCTTACAGCAACGTGCAATATGTTCTGAAAGCCCGAATTGGGAATCTGTGTCAAAACTTTGTTAGGAATTATGTGATCCTTACTAGCTGGAAGTAAGGGAGATGGGGCATGAAGTTATTTCTAGGAGTTGGAGACATACCAAGTTTAGCTCAGTTCTGGGCATCTTTGAAATACCTATACAAACTTGTTCCTACATAGTAACTTGCAACTTTGAATGAGAATGTGCTTGCTTGCAGCAACGTGCTATATGTTCTGAATGCCCGATTTGGGAATCTGTGTCAAAACTCATTAGGAATTATGTGATCCTTACTAGCTGGAAGTAAGGGAGATGGAGCATGAAGTTATTTCTTGGAGTTGGAGACATACCAAGTTTAGCTCAGTTCTGGGCATCTTTGAAATACCTATACAAACTTGTTCCTACATAGTAACTTGCATCTTTGAATGAGAATGTGCTTGCTTACAGCAACGTGCTATATGTTCTGAATGCCCGAATTGGCAATCTGTGTCAAAACTTTGTTAGGAATTATGTGATCCTTACTAGCTGGAAGTAAGGGAGATGGGGCATGAAGTTATTTCTAGGAGTTGGACACATACCAAGTTTAGCTCAGTTCTGGGCATCTTTGAAATACCTATACAAACTTGTTCCTACATAGTAACTTGCATCTTTGAATGAGAATCTGCTTGCTTACAGCAACGTGCTATATGTTCTGAATGCCCGAATTGGCAATCTGTGTGAAAACTTTGTTAGGAATTATGTGATCCTTACTAGCTGGAAGTAAGTGAGATGGGGCATGAAGTTATTTCTAGGAGTTGGACACATACCAAGTTTAGCTCAGTTCTGGGCATCTTTGAAAAACCTATACAAACTTGTTCCTACATAGTAACTTGCAACTTTGAATGAGAATGTGATTGCCTACAGCAACGTGCTATATGTTCTGAATGCCCGAATTGGGAATCTGTGTCAAAACTTTGTTAGGAATTATGTGATCCTTACTAGCTGGAAGTAAGGGAGATGGGGCATGAAGTTATTTCTAGGAGTTGGACACATACCAAGTTTAGCTCAGTTCTGGGCATCTTTGAAATACCTATACAAACTTGTTCCTACATAGTAACTTGCATCTTTGAATGAGAATCTGCTTGCTTACAGCAACGTGCTATATGTTCTGAATGCCCGAATTGGGAATCTGTGTCAAAACATTGTTAGGAATTATGTGATCCTTACTAGCTGGAAGTAAGGGAGATGGGGCATGAAGTTATTTCTAGGAGTTGGACACATACCAAGTTTAGCTCAGTTCTGGGCATCTTTGAAATACCTATACAAACTTGTTCCTACATAGTAACTTGCATCTTTGAATGAGAATGTGCTTGCTTACAGCAACGTTCTATATGTTCTGAATGCCCGAATTGGGAATCTGTGTCAAAACTTTGTTAGGAATTATGTGATCCTTACTAGCTGGAAGTAAGGGAGATGGGGCATGAAGTTATTTCTAGGAGTTGGACACATACCAAGTTTAGCTCAGTTCTGGGCATCTTTGAAATACCTATACAAACTTGTTCCTACATAGTAACTTGCAACTTTGAATGAGAATGTGCTTGCTTACAGCAACGTGCTATATGTTCTGAATGCCCGAATTGGGAATCTGTGTCAAAACTTTGTTAGGAATTATGTGATCCTTACTAGCTGGAAGTAAGGGATATGGGGCATGAAGTTATTTCTAGGAGTTGGACACATACCAAGTTTAGCTCAGTTCTGGGCATCTTTGAAATACCTATACAAACTTGTTCCTACATAGTAACTTGCAACTTTGAATGAGAATGTGCTTGCTTACAGCAACGTGCTATATGTTCTGAATGCCCGAATTGGGAATCTGTGTCAAAACTTTGTTAGGAATTATGCGATCCTTACTAGCTGGAAGTAAGGGAGATGGGGCATGAAGATATTTCTAGGAGTTGGACACATACCAAGTTTAGCTCAGTTCTGGGCATCTTTGAAATACCTATACAAACTTGTTCCTACATAGTAACTTGCATCTTTGAATGAGAATCTGCTTGCTTACAGCAACGTGCTATATGTTCTGAATGCCCGAATTGGCAATATGTGTCAAAACTTTGTTAGGAATTATGCGATCCTTACTAGCTGGAGGTAAGGGAGATGGGTTATCAAGTTATTTCTAGGAGTTAGACCCATACCAAGTTTAGCTCAGTTCTGGGCATCTTTGAAATACCTATACAAACTTGTTCCTACATAGTAACTTGCATCTTTGAATGAGAATCTGCTTGCTTACAGCAACGTGCTATATGTTCTGAATGCCCGAATTGGGAATCTGTGTCAAAACTTTGTTAGGAATTATGTGATCCTTACTAGCTGGAAGTAAGGGAGATGGGGCATGAAGTTATTTCTAGGAGTTGGACACATACCAAGTTTAGCTCAGTTCTGGGCATCTTTGAAATACCTATACAAACTTGTTCCTACATAGTAACTTGCATCTTTGAATGAGAATCTGCTTGCTTACAGCAACGTGCTATATGTTCTGAATGCCCGAATTGGCAATCTGTGTCAAAACTTTGTTAGGAATTATGTGATCCTTACTAGCTGGAAGTAAGGGAGATGGGGCATGAAGTTATTTCTAGGAGTTGGACACATACCAAGTTTAGCTCAGTTCTGGGCATCTTTGAAATACCTATACAAACTTGTTCCTACATAGTAACTTGCAACTTTGAATGAGAATGTGCTTGCTTACAGCAACGTGCTATATGTTCTGAATGCCCGAATTGGGAATCTGTGTCAAAACTTTGTTAGGAATTATGCGATCCTTACTAGCTGGAAGTAAGGGAGATGGGGCATGAAGATATTTCTAGGAGTTGGACACATACCAAGTTTAGCTCAGTTCTGGGCATCTTTGAAATACCTATACAAACTTGTTCCTACATAGTATCTTGCATCTTTGAATGAGAATGTGCTTGCTTACAGCAACGTGCTATATGTTCTGAATGCCCGAATTGGCAATCTGTGTCAAAACTTTGTTAGGAATTATGCGATCCTTACTAGCTGGAGGTAAGGGAGATGGGGCATGAAGTTATTTCTAGGAGTTAGACACATACCAAGTTTAGCTCAGTTCTGGGCATCTTTGAAATACCTATACAAACTTGTTCCTACATAGTAACTTGCATCTTTGAATGAGAATCTGCTTGCTTACAGCAACGTGCTATATGTTCTGAATGCCCGAATTTGGAATCTGTGTCAAAACTTTGTTAGGAATTATGTGATCCTTACTAGCTGGAAGTAAGGGAGATGGGGCATGAAGTTATTTCTAGGAGTTGGACACATACCAAGTTTAGCTCAGTTCTGGGCATCTTTGAAATACCTATACAAACTTGTTCCTACATAGTAACTTGCAACTTTGAATGAGAATGTGCTTGCTTACAGCAACGTGCTATATGTTCTGAATGCCCGAATTGGGAATCTGTGTCAAAACTTTGTTAGGAATTATGTGATCCTTACTAGCTGGAAGTAAGGGAGATGGGGCATGAAGTTATTTCTAGGAGTTGGACACATACCAAGTTTAGCTCAGTTCTGGGCATCTTTGAAATACCTATACAAACTTGTTCCTACATAGTAACTTGCAACTTTGAATGAGAATGTGCTTGCTTGCAGCAACGTGCTATATGTTCTGAATGCCCGAATTGGGAATCTGTGTCAAAACTTTGTTAGGAATTATGTGATCCTTACTAGCTGGAAGTAAGGGAGATGGAGCATGAAGTTATTTCTAGGAGTTGGACACATACCAAGTTTAGCTCAGTTCTGGGCATCTTTGAAATACCTATACAAACTTGTTCCTACATAGTAACTTGCATCTTTGAATGAGAATGTGCTTGCTTACAGCAACGTGCTATATGTTCTGAATGCCCGAATTGGCAATCTGTGTCAAAACTTTGTTAGGAATTATGTGATCCTTACTAGCTGGAAGTAAGGGAGATGGGGCATGAAGTTATTTCTAGGAGTTGGACACATACCAAGTTTAGCTCAGTTCTGGGCATCTTTGAAATACCTATACAATCTTGTTCCTACATAGTAACTTGCAACTTTGAATGAGAATCTGCTTGCTTACAGCAACGTGCTATAGGTTCTGAATGCCCGAATTGGGAATCTGTGTCAAAACTTTGTTAGGAATTATGTGATCCTTACTAGCTGGAAGTAAGGGAGATGGGGCATGAAGTTATTTCTAGGAGTTGGACACATACCAAGTTTAGCTCAGTTCTGGGCATCTTTGAAATACCTATACAAACTTGTTCCTACATAGTAACTTGCATCTTTGAATGAGAATGTGCTTGCTTACAGCAACGTGCTATATGTTCTGAATGCCCGAATTGGGAATCTGTGTCAAAACTTTGTTAGGAATTATGTGATCCTTACTAGCTGGAAGTAAGGGAGATGGGGCATGAAGTTATTTCTAGGAGTTGGACACATACCAAGTTTAGCTCAGTTCTGGGCATCCTTAAAATACCTATACAAACTTGTTCCTACATAGTAACTTGCAACTTTGAATGAGAATGTGCTTGCTTACAGCAACGTGCTATATGTTCTGAATGCCCGAATTGGGAATCTGTGTCAAAACTTTGTTAGGAATTATGTGATCCTTACTAGCTGGAAGTAAGGGAGATGGGGCATGAAGTTATTTCTAGGAGTTGGACACATACCAAGTTTAGCTCAGTTCTGGGCATCTTTGAAATACCTATACAAACTTGTTCCTACATAGTAACTTGCAACTTTGAATGAGAATGTGCTTGCTTACAGCAACGTGCTATATGTTCTGAATGCCCGAATTGGGAATCTGTGTCAAATCTTTGTTAGGAATTATGTGATCCTTACTAGCTGGAAGTAAGGGAGATGGGCCATGAAGTTATTTCTAGGAGTTGGACACATACCAAGTTTAGCTCAGTTCTGGGCATCTTTGAAATACCTATACAAACTTGATCCTACATAGTAACTTGCATCTTTGAATGAGAATCTGCTTGCTTACAGCAACGTGCTATATGTTCTGAATGCCCGAATTGGGAATCTGTGTCAAAACTTTGTTAGGAATTATGTGATCCTTACTAGCTGGAAGTAAGGGAGATGGGGCATGAAGTTATTTCTAGGAGTTGGACACATACCAAGTTTAGCTCAGTTCTGGGCATCTTTGAAATACCTATACAAACTTGTTCCTACATAGTAACTTGCATCTTTGAATGAGAATCTGCTTGCTTACAGCAACGTGCTATATGTTCTGAATGCCCGAATTGGGAATCTGTGTCAATACTTTGTTAGGAATTATGTGATCCTTACTAGCTGGAAGTAAGGGAGATGGGGCATGAAGTTATTTCTAGGAGTTGGACACATACCAAGTTTAGCTCAGTTCTGGGCATCTTTGAAATACCTATACAAACTTGTTCCTAAATAGTAACTTGCAACTTTGAATGAGAATGTGCTTGCTTACAGCAACGTGCTATATGTTCTGAATGCCCGAATTGGGAATCTGTGTCAAAACTTTGTTAGGAATTATGTGATCCTTACTAGCTGGAAGTAAGGGAGATGGGGCATGAAGTTATTTCTAGGAGTTGGACACATACCAAGTTTAGCTCAGTTCTGGGCATCTTTGAAATACCTATACAAACTTGTTCCTACATAGTAACTTGCAACTTTGAATGAGAATGTGTTGCTTACAGCAACGTGCTATATGTTCTGAATGCCCGAATTGGGAATCTGTGTCAAAACTTTGTTAGGAATTATGTGATCCTTACTAGCTGGAAGTAAGGGAGATGGGGCATGAAGTTATTTCTAGGAGTTGGACACATACCAAGTTTAGCTCAGTTCTGGACATCTTTGAAATACCTATACAAACTTGTTCCTACATAGTAACTTGAAACATTAATGAGAATGTGCTTGCTTACAGCAACGTGCAATATGTTCTGAAAGCCCGAATTGGGAATCTGTGTCAAAACTTTGTTAGGAATTATGTGATCCTTACTAGCTGGAAGTAAGGGAGATGGGGCATGAAGTTATTTCTAGGAGTTGGAGACATACCAAGTTTAGCTCAGTTCTGGGCATCTTTGAAATACCTATACAAACTTGTTCCTACATAGTAACTTGCAACTTTGAATGAGAATGTGCTTGCTTGCAGCAACGTGCTATATGTTCTGAATGCCCGATTTGGGAATCTGTGTCAAAACTCATTAGGAATTATGTGATCCTTACTAGCTGGAAGTAAGGGAGATGGAGCATGAAGTTATTTCTTGGAGTTGGAGACATACCAAGTTTAGCTCAGTTCTGGGCATCTTTGAAATACCTATACAAACTTGTTCCTACATAGTAACTTGCATCTTTGAATGAGAATGTGCTTGCTTACAGCAACGTGCTATATGTTCTGAATGCCCGAATTGGCAATCTGTGTCAAAACTTTGTTAGGAATTATGTGATCCTTACTAGCTGGAAGTAAGGGAGATGGGGCATGAAGTTATTTCTAGGAGTTGGACACATACCAAGTTTAGCTCAGTTCTGGGCATCTTTGAAATACCTATACAAACTTGTTCCTACATAGTAACTTGCATCTTTGAATGAGAATCTGCTTGCTTACAGCAACGTGCTATATGTTCTGAATGCCCGAATTGGCAATCTGTGTGAAAACTTTGTTAGGAATTATGTGATCCTTACTAGCTGGAAGTAAGTGAGATGGGGCATGAAGTTATTTCTAGGAGTTGGACACATACCAAGTTTAGCTCAGTTCTGGGCATCTTTGAAAAACCTATACAAACTTGTTCCTACATAGTAACTTGCAACTTTGAATGAGAATGTGATTGCCTACAGCAACGTGCTATATGTTCTGAATGCCCGAATTGGGAATCTGTGTCAAAACTTTGTTAGGAATTATGTGATCCTTACTAGCTGGAAGTAAGGGAGATGGGGCATGAAGTTATTTCTAGGAGTTGGACACATACCAAGTTTAGCTCAGTTCTGGGCATCTTTGAAATACCTATACAAACTTGTTCCTACATAGTAACTTGCATCTTTGAATGAGAATCTGCTTGCTTACAGCAACGTGCTATATGTTCTGAATGCCCGAATTGGGAATCTGTGTCAAAACATTGTTAGGAATTATGTGATCCTTACTAGCTGGAAGTAAGGGAGATGGGGCATGAAGTTATTTCTAGGAGTTGGACACATACCAAGTTTAGCTCAGTTCTGGGCATCTTTGAAATACCTATACAAACTTGTTCCTACATAGTAACTTGCATCTTTGAATGAGAATGTGCTTGCTTACAGCAACGTTCTATATGTTCTGAATGCCCGAATTGGGAATCTGTGTCAAAACTTTGTTAGGAATTATGTGATCCTTACTAGCTGGAAGTAAGGGAGATGGGGCATGAAGTTATTTCTAGGAGTTGGACACATACCAAGTTTAGCTCAGTTCTGGGCATCTTTGAAATACCTATACAAACTTGTTCCTACATAGTAACTTGCAACTTTGAATGAGAATGTGCTTGCTTACAGCAACGTGCTATATGTTCTGAATGCCCGAATTGGGAATCTGTGTCAAAACTTTGTTAGGAATTATGTGATCCTTACTAGCTGGAAGTAAGGGATATGGGGCATGAAGTTATTTCTAGGAGTTGGACACATACCAAGTTTAGCTCAGTTCTGGGCATCTTTGAAATACCTATACAAACTTGTTCCTACATAGTAACTTGCAACTTTGAATGAGAATGTGCTTGCTTACAGCAACGTGCTATATGTTCTGAATGCCCGAATTGGGAATCTGTGTCAAAACTTTGTTAGGAATTATGCGATCCTTACTAGCTGGAAGTAAGGGAGATGGGGCATGAAGATATTTCTAGGAGTTGGACACATACCAAGTTTAGCTCAGTTCTGGGCATCTTTGAAATACCTATACAAACTTGTTCCTACATAGTAACTTGCATCTTTGAATGAGAATCTGCTTGCTTACAGCAACGTGCTATATGTTCTGAATGCCCGAATTGGCAATATGTGTCAAAACTTTGTTAGGAATTATGCGATCCTTACTAGCTGGAGGTAAGGGAGATGGGTTATCAAGTTATTTCTAGGAGTTAGACCCATACCAAGTTTAGCTCAGTTCTGGGCATCTTTGAAATACCTATACAAACTTGTTCCTACATAGTAACTTGCATCTTTGAATGAGAATCTGCTTGCTTACAGCAACGTGCTATATGTTCTGAATGCCCGAATTGGGAATCTGTGTCAAAACTTTGTTAGGAATTATGTGATCCTTACTAGCTGGAAGTAAGGGAGATGGGGCATGAAGTTATTTCTAGGAGTTGGACACATACCAAGTTTAGCTCAGTTCTGGGCATCTTTGAAATACCTATACAAACTTGTTCCTACATAGTAACTTGCATCTTTGAATGAGAATCTGCTTGCTTACAGCAACGTGCTATATGTTCTGAATGCCCGAATTGGCAATCTGTGTCAAAACTTTGTTAGGAATTATGTGATCCTTACTAGCTGGAAGTAAGGGAGATGGGGCATGAAGTTATTTCTAGGAGTTGGACACATACCAAGTTTAGCTCAGTTCTGGGCATCTTTGAAATACCTATACAAACTTGTTCCTACATAGTAACTTGCAACTTTGAATGAGAATGTGCTTGCTTACAGCAACGTGCTATATGTTCTGAATGCCCGAATTGGGAATCTGTGTCAAAACTTTGTTAGGAATTATGCGATCCTTACTAGCTGGAAGTAAGGGAGATGGGGCATGAAGATATTTCTAGGAGTTGGACACATACCAAGTTTAGCTCAGTTCTGGGCATCTTTGAAATACCTATACAAACTTGTTCCTACATAGTATCTTGCATCTTTGAATGAGAATGTGCTTGCTTACAGCAACGTGCTATATGTTCTGAATGCCCGAATTGGCAATCTGTGTCAAAACTTTGTTAGGAATTATGCGATCCTTACTAGCTGGAGGTAAGGGAGATGGGGCATGAAGTTATTTCTAGGAGTTAGACACATACCAAGTTTAGCTCAGTTCTGGGCATCTTTGAAATACCTATACAAACTTGTTCCTACATAGTAACTTGCATCTTTGAATGAGAATCTGCTTGCTTACAGCAACGTGCTATATGTTCTGAATGCCCGAATTTGGAATCTGTGTCAAAACTTTGTTAGGAATTATGTGATCCTTACTAGCTGGAAGTAAGGGAGATGGGGCATGAAGTTATTTCTAGGAGTTGGACACATACCAAGTTTAGCTCAGTTCTGGGCATCTTTGAAATACCTATACAAACTTGTTCCTACATAGTAACTTGCAACTTTGAATGAGAATGTGCTTGCTTACAGCAACGTGCTATATGTTCTGAATGCCCGAATTGGGAATCTGTGTCAAAACTTTGTTAGGAATTATGTGATCCTTACTAGCTGGAAGTAAGGGAGATGGGGCATGAAGTTATTTCTAGGAGTTGGACACATACCAAGTTTAGCTCAGTTCTGGGCATCTTTGAAATACCTATACAAACTTGTTCCTACATAGTAACTTGCAACTTTGAATGAGAATGTGCTTGCTTGCAGCAACGTGCTATATGTTCTGAATGCCCGAATTGGGAATCTGTGTCAAAACTTTGTTAGGAATTATGTGATCCTTACTAGCTGGAAGTAAGGGAGATGGAGCATGAAGTTATTTCTAGGAGTTGGACACATACCAAGTTTAGCTCAGTTCTGGGCATCTTTGAAATACCTATACAAACTTGTTCCTACATAGTAACTTGCATCTTTGAATGAGAATGTGCTTGCTTACAGCAACGTGCTATATGTTCTGAATGCCCGAATTGGCAATCTGTGTCAAAACTTTGTTAGGAATTATGTGATCCTTACTAGCTGGAAGTAAGGGAGATGGGGCATGAAGTTATTTCTAGGAGTTGGACACATACCAAGTTTAGCTCAGTTCTGGGCATCTTTGAAATACCTATACAATCTTGTTCCTACATAGTAACTTGCAACTTTGAATGAGAATCTGCTTGCTTACAGCAACGTGCTATAGGTTCTGAATGCCCGAATTGGGAATCTGTGTCAAAACTTTGTTAGGAATTATGTGATCCTTACTAGCTGGAAGTAAGGGAGATGGGGCATGAAGTTATTTCTTGGAGTTCGAGACATACCAAGTTTAGCTCAGTTCTGGGCATCTTTGAAATACCTATACAAACTTGTTCCTACATAGTAACTTGCAAATTTGAATGAGAATGTGCTTGCTTGCAGCAACGTGCTATATGTTCTGAATGCCCGAATTGGCAATCTGTGTCAAAACTTTGTTAGGAATTATGTGATCCTTACTAGCTGGAAGTAAGGGAGATGGGGCATGAAGTTATTTCTAGGAGTTGCACACATACCAAGTTTAGCTCAGTTCTGGGCATCTTTGAAATACCTATACAAACTTGTTCCTACATAGTAACTTGCATCTTTGAATGAGAATGTGCTTGCTTACAGCAACGTGCTATATGTTCTGAATGCCCGATTTGGGAATCTGTGTCAAAACTTTGTTAGGAATTATGTGATCCTTACTAGCTGGAAGTAAGGGAGATGGGGCATGAAGTTATTTCTAGGAGTTGGACACATACCAAGTTTAGCTCAGTTCTGGGCATCTTTGAAATACCTATACAAACTTGTTCCTACATAGTAACTTGCAACTTTGAATGAGAATGTGCTTGCTTACAGCAACGTGCTATATGTTCTGAATGCCCGAATTGGCAATCTGTGTCAAAACTTTGTTAGGAATTATGTGATCCTTACTAGCTGGAAGTAAGGGAGATGGGGCATGAAGTTATTTCTAGGAGTTGGACACATACCAAGTTTAGCTCAGTTCTGGGCATCTTTGAAATACCTATACAATCTTGTTCCTACATAGTAAGTTGCAACTTTGAATGAGAATGTGCTTGCCTACAGCAACGTGCTATAGGTTCTGAATGCCCGAATTGGGAATCTGTGTCAAAACTTTGTTAGGAATTATGTGATCCTTACTAGCTGGAAGTAAGGGAGATGGGGCATGAAGTTATTTCTTGGAGTTGGAGACATACCAAGTTTAGCTCAGTTCTGGGCATCTTTGAAATACCTATACAAACTTGTTCCTACATAGTAACTTGCAACTTTGAATGAGAATGTGCTTGCTTGCAGCAACGTGCTATATGTTCTGAATGCCCGATTTGGGAATCTGTGTCAAAACTTTGTTAGGAATTATGTGATCCTTACTAGCTGGAAGTAAGGGAGATGGGGCATGAAGTTATTTCTAGGAGTTGGACACATACCAAGTTTAGCTCAGTTCTGGGCATCTTTGAAATACCTATACAAACTTGTTCCTACATAGTAACTTGCATCTTTGAATGAGAATGTGCTTGCTTGCAGCAACGTGCTATATGTTCTGAATGCCCGATTTGGGAATCTGTGTCAAAACTTTGTTAGGAATTATGTGATCCTTACTAGCTGGAAGTAAGGGAGATGGGGCATGAAGTTATTTCTAGGAGTTGGACACATACCAAGTTTAGCTCAGTTCTGGGCATCTTTGAAATACCTATACAAACTTGTTCCTACATAGTAACTTGCATCTTTGAATGAGAATGTGCTTGCTTACAGCAACGTGCTATATGTTCTGAATGCCCGAATTGGCAATCTGTGTCAAAACTTTGTTAGGAATTATGTGATCCTTACTAGCTGGAAGTAAGGGAGATGGGGCATGAAGTTATTTCTAGGAGTTGGACACATACCAAGTTTAGCTCAGTTCTGGGCATCTTTGAAATACCTATACAAACTTGTTCCTACATAGTAACTTGCATCTTTGAATGAGAATGTGCTTGCTTACAGCAACGTGCTATATGTTCTGAATGCCCGAATTGGGAATCTGTGTCAAAACTTTGTTAGGAATTATGTGATCCTTACTAGCTGGAAGTAAGGGAGATGGGGCATGAAGTTATTTCTAGGAGTTGGACACATACCAAGTTTAGCTCAGTTCTGAGCATCTTTGAAATACCTATACAAACTTGTTCCTACATAGTAACTTCTAACTTTGAATGAGAATGTGCTTGCTTGCAGCAACGTGCTATATGTTCTGAATGCCCGAATTGGGAATCTGTGTCAAAACTTTGTTAGGAATTATGTGATCCTTACTAGCTGGAAGTAAGGGAGATGGGGCATGAAGTTATTTCTAGGAGTTGGACACATACCAAGTTTAGCTCAGTTCTGGGCATCTTTGAAATACCTATACAAACTTGTTCCTACATAGTAACTTGCATCTTTGAATGAGAATGTGCTTGCTTACAGCAACGTGCTATATGTTCTGAATGCCCGAATTGGCAATCTGTGTCAAAACTTTGTTAGGAATTATGTGATCCTTACTAGCTGGAAGTAAGGGAGATGGGGCATGAAGTTATTTCTAGGAGTTGGACACATACCAAGTTTAGCTCAGTTCCTAGCATCTTTGTAATACCTATACAAACTTGTTCCTACATAGTAACTTGCATCTTTAATGAGAATGTGCTTGCTTACAGCAATGTGCTATATGTTCTGAATGCCCGAATAGGGAATCTGTGTCAAAACTTTGTTAGGAATTATGTGATCCTTACTAGCTGGAAGTAAGGGAGATGGGGCATGAAGTTATTTCTAGGAGTTGGACACATACCAAGTTTAGCTCAGTTCTGGGCATCTTTGAAATACCTATACAAACTTGTTCCTACATAGTAACTTGCATCTTTGAATGAGAATCTGCTTGCTTACAGCAACGTGCTATATGTTCTGAATGCCCGAATTGGGAATCTGTGTCAAAACTTTGTTAGGAATTATGTGATCCTTACTAGCTGGAAGTAAGGCAGATGGGGCATGAAGTTATTTCTAGGAGTTGGACACATACCAAGTTTAGCTCAGTTCTGGGCATCTTTGAAATACCTATACAAACTTGTTCCTACATAGTAACTTGCAACTTTGAATGAGAATGTGCTTGCTTACAGCAACGTGCTATATGTTCTGAATGCCCGAATTGGGAATCTGTGTCAAAACTTTGTTAGGAATTATGTGATCCTTACTAGCTGGAAGTAAGGGAGATGGGGCATGAAGATATTTCTAGGAGTTGTACACATACCAAGTTTAGCTCAGTTCTGGGCATCTTTGAAATACCTATACAAACTTGTTCCTACATAGTAACTTGCAACTTTGAATGAGAATGTGCTTGCTTACAGCAACGTGCTATATGTTCTGAATGCCCGAATTGGGAATCTGTGTCAAAACTTTGTTAGGAATTATGTGATCCTTACTAGCTGGAAGTAAGGGAGATGGGGCATGAAGTTATTTCTAGGAGTTGGACACATACCAAGTTTAGCTCAGTTCTGGGCATCTTTGAAATACCTATACAAACTTGTTACTACATAGTAACTTGCAACTTTGAATGAGAATGTGCTTGCTTACAGCAACGTGCTATATGTTCTGAATGCCCGAATTGGGAATCTGTGTCAAAACTTTGTTAGGAATTATGTGATCCTTACTAGCTGGAAGTAAGGGAGATGGGGCATGAAGTTATTTCTAGGAGTTGGACACATACCAAGTTTAGCTCAGTTCTGGGCATCTTTGAAATACCTATACAAACTTGTTCCTACATAGTAACTTGCAACTTTGAATGAGAATGTGCTTGCTTACAGCAACGTGCTATATGTTCTGAATGCCCGAATTGGGAATCTGTGTCAAAACTTTGTAAGGAATTATGTGATCCTTACGAGCTGGAAGTAAGGGAGATGGGGCATGAAGTTATTTCAAGGAGTTGGACACATACCAAGTTTAGCTCAGTTCTGGGCATCTTTGAAATACCTATACAAACTTGTTCCTACCTAGTAACTTGCAACTTTGAATGAGAATGTGCTTGCTTACAGCAACGTGCTATATGTTCTGAATGCCCGAATTGGGAATCTGTGTCAAAACTTTGTTAGGAATTATGTGATCCTTACTAGCTGGAAGTAAGGGAGATGGGGCATGAAGTTATTTCTAGGAGTTGGACACATACCAAGTTTAGCTCAGTTCTGGGCATCTTTGAAATACCTATACAAACTTGTTCCTACATAGTAACTTGCAACTTTTAATGAGAATGTGCTTGCTTACAGCAACGTGCTATATGTTCTGAATGCCCGAATTGGGAATCTGTGTCAAAACTTTGTTAGGAATTATGTGATCCTTACTAGCTGGAAGTAAGGGAGATGGGGCATGAAGTTATTTCTAGGAGTTGGAGACATAAAACGTTTAGCTCAGTTCTGGGCATCTTTGAAATACCTATACAAACTTGTTCCTACATAGTAACTTGCAACTTTGAATGAGAATGTGCTTGCTTACAGCAACGTGCTATATGTTCTGAATGCCCGAATTGGGAATCTGTGTCAAAACGTTGTTAGGAATTATGTGATCCTTACTAGCTGGAAGTAAGGGAGATGGGGCATGAAGTTATTTCTAGGAGTTGGACACATACCAAGTTTAGCTCAGTTCTGGGCATCTTTGAAATACCTATACAAACTTGTTCCTACATAGTAACTTGCAACTTTGAATGAGAATGTGCTTGCTTACAGCAACGTGCTATATGTTCTGAATGCCCGAATTGGGAATCTGTGTCAAAACTTTGTTAGGAATTATGTGATCCTTACTAGCTGGAAGTAAGGCAGATGGGGCATGAAGTTATTTCTAGGAGTTGGACACATACCAAGTTTAGCTCAGTTCTGGGCATCTTTGAAATACCTATACAAACTTGTTCCTACATAGTAACTTGCAACTTTGAATGAGAATGTGCTTGCTTACAGCAACGTGCTATATGTTCTGAATGCCCGAATTGGGAATCTGTGTCAAAACTTTGTTAGGAATTATGTGATCCTTACTAGCTGGAAGTAAGGGAGATGGGGCATGAAGATATTTCTAGGAGTTGTACACATACCAAGTTTAGCTCAGTTCTGGGCATCTTTGAAATACCTATACAAACTTGTTCCTACATAGTAACTTGCAACTTTGAATGAGAATGTGCTTGCTTACAGCAACTTGCTATATGTTCTGAATGCCCGAATTGGGAATCTGTGTCAAAACGTTGTTAGGAATTATGTGATCCTTACTATCTGGAAGTAAGGGAGATGGGGCATGAAGTTATTTCTAGGAGTTGGACACATACAAGTTTAGCTCAGTTCTGGGCATCTTTGAAATACCTATACAAACTTGTTCCTACATAGTAACTTGCAACTTTGAATGAGAATGTGCTTGCTTACAGCAACGTGCTATATGTTCTGAATGCCCGAATTGGGAATCTGTGTCAAAACTTTGTTAGGAATTATGTGATCCTTACTAGCTGGAAGTAAGGGAGATGGGGCATGAAATTATTTCTAGGAGTTGGACACATACCAAGTTTAGCTCAGTTCTGGGCATCTTTGAAATACCTATACAAACTTGTTCCTACATAGTAACTTGCAACTTTGAATGAGAATGTGCTTGCTTACAGCAACGTGCTATATGTTCTGAATGCCCGAATTGGAATCTGTGTCAAAACTTTGTTGGGAATTATGTGATCCTTACTAGCTGGAAGTAAGGGAGATGGGGCATGAAGTTATTTCTAGGAGTTGGACACATACCAAGTTTAGCTCAGTTCTGGGCATCTTTGAAATACCTATACAAACTTGTTCCTACATAGTAACTTGCAACTTTGAATGAAAATGTGCTTGCTTACAGCAACGTGGTATATGTTCTGAATGCCCGAATTGGGAATCTGTGTCAAAACTTTGTTAGGATTTATGTGATCCTTACTAGCTGGAAGTAAGGGAGATAGGGCATGAAGTTATTTCTAGGAGTTGGACACATACCAAGTTTAGCTCAGTTCTGGGCATCTTTGAAATACCTATACAAACTTGTTCCTACATAGTAACTTGCAACTTTGAATGAGAATCTGCTTGCTTACAGCAACGTGCTATATGTTCTGAATGCCCGAATTGGGAATCTGTGTCAAAACTTTGTTAGGAATTATGTGATCCTTACTAGCTGGAAGTAAGGGAGATGGGGCATGAAGTTATTTCTAGGAGTTGGACACATACCAAGTTTAGCTCAGTTCTGGGCATCTTTGAAATACCTATACAAACTTGTTCCTACATAGTAACTTGCATCTTTGAATGAGAATGTGCTTGCTTACAGCAAAGTGCTATATGTTCTGAATGCCCGAATTGGGAATCTATGTCAAAACTTTGTTAGGAATTATGTGATCCTTACTAGCTGGAAGTAAGGGAGATGGGGCATGATGTTATTTCTAGGAGTTGGACACATACCAAGTTTAGCTCAGTTCTGGGCATCTTTGAAATACCTATACAAACTTGTTCCTACATAGTAACTTGCATCTTTGAATGAGAATGTGCTTGCTTACAGCAACGTGCTATATGTTCTGAATGCCCGAATTGGCAATCTGTGTCAAAACTTTGTTAGGAATTATGTGATCCTTACTAGCTGGAAGTAAGGGAGATGCGGCATGAAGTTATTTCTAGGAGTTGGACACATACCAAGTTTAGCTCAGTTCTGGGCATCTTTGAAATACCTATACAAACTTGTTCCTACATAGTAACTTGCATCTTTGAATGAGAATGTGCTTGCTTACAGCAACTTGCTATATGTTCTGAATGCCCGAATTGGCAATCTGTGTCAAAACTTTGTTAGGAATTATGTGATCCTTACTAGCTGGAAGTAAGGGAGATGGGGCATGAAGTTATTTCTAGGAGTTGGACACATACCAAGTTTAGCTCAGTTCTGGGCATCTTTGAAATACCTATACAAACTTGTTCCTACATAGTAACTTGCAACTTTGAATGAGAATGTGCTTGCTTGCAGCAACGTGCTATATGTTCTGAATGCCCGAATTGGGAATCTGTGTCAAAACTTTGTTAGGAATTATGTGATCCTTACTAGCTGGAAGTAAGGGAGATGGGGCATGAAGTTATTTCTAGGAGTTGGACACATACCAAGTTTAGCTCAGTTCTGGGCATCTTTGAAATACCTATACAAACTTGTTCCTACATAGTAACTTGCATCTTTAATGAGAATCTGCTTGCTTACAGCAACGTGCTATATGTTCTGAATGCTCGAATTGGCAATCTGTGTCAAAACTTTGTTAGGAATTATGTGATCCTTACTAGCTGGAAGTAAGGGAGATGGGGCATGAAGTTATTTCTAGGAGTTGGACACATACCAAGTTTAGCTCAGTTCTGGGCATCTTTGAAATACCTATACAAACTTGTTCCTACATAGTAACTTGCATCTTTGAATGAGAATGTGCTTGCTTACAGCAACGTGCTATATGTTCTGAATGCCCGAATAGGGAATCTGTGTCAAAACTTTGTTAGGAATTATGTGATCCTTACTAGCTGGAAGTAAGTGAGATGGGGCATGAAGTTATTTCTAGGAGTTGGACACATACCAAGTTTAGCTCAGTTCTGGGCATCTTTGAAATACCTATACAAACTTGTTCCTACCTAGTAACTTGCATCTTTGAATGAGAATCTGCTTGCTTATAGCAACGTGCTATATGTTCTGAATGCCCGAATTGGGAGTCTGTGTCAAATCTTTGTTAGGAATTATGTGATCCTTACTAGCTGGAAGTAAGGGAGATGGGGCATGAAGTTATTTCTAGGAGTTGGAAACATACCAAGTTTAGCTCAGTTCTGGGCATCTTTGAAATACCTATACAAACTTGTTCCTACATAGTAACTTGCAACTTTGAATGAGAATGTGCTTGCTTACAGCAACGTGCTATATGTTCTGAATGCCCGAATTGGGAATCTGTGTCAAAACTTTGTTAGGTATTATGTGATCCTTACTAGCTGGAAGTAAGGGAGATGGGGCATGAAGTTATTTCTAGGAGTTGGACACATACCAAGTTTAGCTCAGTTCTGGGCATCTTTGAAATACCTATACAAACTTGTTCCTACATAGTAACTTGCAACTTTGAATGAGAATGTGCTTGCTTACAGCAACGTGCTATATGTTCTGAATGCCCGAATTGGGAATCTGTGTCAAAACTTTGTTAGGAATTATGTGATCCTTACTAGCTGGAAGTAAGGGAGATGGGGCATGAAGTTATTTCTAGGAGTTGGACACATACCAAGTTTAGCTCAGTTCTGGGCATCTTTGAAATACCTATACAAACTTGTTCCTACCTAGTAACTTGCATCTTTGAATGAGAATCTGCTTGCTTACAGCAACGTGCTATATGATCTGAATGCCCGAATTGGGAATCTGTGTCAAAACTTTGTTAGGAATTGTGTGATCCTTATTAGCTGGAAGTAAGGGAGATGGGGCATGAAGTTATTTCTAGGAGTTGGACACATACCAAGTTTAGCTCAGTTCTGGGCATCTTTGAAATACCTATACAAACTTGTTCCTACATAGTAACTTGCAACTTTGAATGAAAATGTGCTTGCTTACAGCAACGTGCTGTATGTTCTGAATGCCCGAATTGGGAATCTGTGTCAAAACTTTGTTAGGATTTATGTCATCCTTACTAGCTGGAAGTAAGGGAGATGGGGCATGAAGTTATTTCTAGGAGTTGGACACATACCAAGTTTAGCTCAGTTCTGGGCATCTTTGAAGTACCTATACAAACTTGTTCCTACATAGTAACTTGCAACTTTGAATGAGAATGTGCTTGCTTGCAGCAACGTGCTATATGTTCTGAATGCCCGAATTGGGAATCTGTGTCAAAACTTTGTTAGGAATTGTGTGATCCTTATTAGCTTGAAGTAAGGGAGATGGGGCATGAAGTTATTTCTAGGAGTTGGACACATACCAAGTTTAGCTCAGTTCTGGGCATCTTTGAAATACCTATACAAACTTGTTCCTACATAGTAACTTGCATCTTTGAATGAGAATGTGCTTGCTTACAGCAAAGTGCTATATGTTCTGAATGCCCGAATTGGGAATCTATGTCAAAACTTTGTTAGGAATTATGTGATCCTTACTAGCTGGAAGTAAGGGAGATGGGGCATGAAGTTATTTCTAGGAGTTGGACACATACCAAGTTTAGCTCAGTTCTGGGCATCTTTGAAATACCTATACAAACTTGTTCCTACATAGTAACTTGCATCTTTGAATGAAAATCTGCTTGCTTACAGCAACGTGCTATATGTTCTGAATGCCCGAATTGGCAATCTGTGTCAAAACTTTGTTAGGAATTATGTGATCCTTACTAGCTGGAAGTAAGGGAGATGGGGCATGAAGTTATTTCTAGGAGTTGGACACATACCAAGTTTAGCTCAGTTCTGGGCATCTTTGAAATACCTATACAAACTTGTTCCTACATAGTAACTTGCAACTTTGAATGAGAATGTGCTTGCTTGCAGCAACGTGCTATATGTTCTGAATGCCCGATTTGGGAATCTGTGTCAAAACTTTGTTAGGAAGTATGTGATCCTTACTAGCTGGAAGTAAGGGAGGTGGAGCATGAAGTTATTTCTTGGAGTTGGACACATACCAAGTTTAGCTCAGTTCTGGGCATCTTTGAAATACCTATACAAACTTGTTCCTACATAGTAACTTGCATGTTTGAATGAGAATGTGCTTGCTTACAGCAACGTGCTATATGTTCTGAATGCCCGATTTGGGAATCTGTGTCAAAACTTTGTTAGGAATTATGTGATCCTTACTAGCTGGAAGTAAGGGAGATGGGGCATGAAGTTATTTCTAGGAGTTGGACACATACCAAGTTTAGCTCAGTTCTGGGCATCTTTGAAATACCTATACAAACTTGTTCCTACATAGTAACTTGCATCTTTGAATGAGAATGTGCTTGCTTACAGCAACGTGCTATATGTTCTGAATGCCCGAATTGGCAATCTGTGTCAAAACTTTGTTAGGAATTATGTGATCCTTACTAGCTGGAAGTAAGGGAGATGGGGCATGAAGTTATTTCTAGGAGTTGGACACATACCAAGTTTAGCTCAGTTCTGGGCATCTTTGAAATACCTATACAAACTTGTTCCTACATAGTAACTTGCATCTTTGAATGAGAATGTGCTTGCTTACAGCAACGTGCTATATGTTCTGAATGCCCGAATTGGCAATCTGTGTCAAAACTTTGTTAGGAATTATGTGATCCTTACTAGCTGGAAGTAAGGGAGATGGGGCATGAAGTTATTTCTAGGAGTTGGACACATACCAAGTTTAGCTCAGTTCTGGGCATCTTTGAAATACCTATACAAACTTGTTCCTACATAGTAACTTGCAACTTTGAATGAGAATGTGCTTGCTTGCAGCAACGTGCTATATGTTCTGAATGCCCGAATTGGGAATCTGTGTCAAAACTTTGTTAGGAATTATGTGATCCTTACTAGCTGGAAGTAAGGGAGATGGGGCATGAAGTCATTTCTAGGAGTTGGACACATACCAAGTTTAGCTCAGTTCCTAGCATCTTTGAAATACCTATACAAACTTGTTCCTACATAGTAACTTGCATCTTTGAATGAGAATGTGCTTGCTTACAGCAACGTGCTATATGTTCTGAATGCCCGAATTGGCAATCTGAGTCAAAACTTTGTTAGGAATTATGTGATCCTTACTAGCTGGAAGTAAGGGAGATGGGGCATGAAGTTATTTCTAGGAGTTGGACACATACCAAGTTTAGCTCAGTTCTGGGCATCTTTGAAATACCTATACAAACTTGTTCCTACATAGTAACTTGCATCTTTAATGAGAATCTGCTTGCTTACAGCAACGTGCTATATGTTCTGAATGCTCGAATTGGCAATCTGTGTCAAAACTTTGTTAGGAATTATGTGATCCTTACTAGCTGGAAGTAAGGGAGATAGGGCATGAAGTTATTTCTAGGAGTTGGACACATACCAAGTTTAGCTCAGTTCTGGGCATCTTTGAAATACCTATACAAACTTGTTCCTACATAGTAACTTGCAACTTTGAATGACAATGTGCTTGCTTACAGCAACGTGCTATATGTTCTGAATGCCCGAATTGGGAATCTGTGTCAAAACTTTGTTAGGAATTATGTGATCCTTACTAGCTGGAAGTAAGGGAGATGGGGCATGAAGTTATTTCTAGGAGTTGGACACATACCAAGTTTAGCTCAGTTCTGGGCATCTTTGAAATACCTATACAAACTTGTTCCTACATAGTAACTTGCAACTTTGAATGAGAATGTGCTTGCTTACAGCAACGTGCTATATGTTCTGAATGCCCGAATTGGGAATCTGTGTCAAAACTTTGTTAGGAATTATGTGATCCTTACTAGCTGGAAGTAAGGGAGATGGGGCATGAAGTTATTTCTAGGAGTTGGACACATACCAAGTTTAGCTCAGTTCTGGGCATCTTTGAAATACCTATACAAACTTGTTCCTACATAGTAACTTGCAACTTTGAATGAGAATCTGCTTGCTTACAGCAACGTGCTATATGTTCTGAATGCCCGAATTGGGAATCTGTGTCAAAACTTTGTTAGGAATTATGTGATCCTTACTAGCTGGAAGTAAGGGAGATGGGGCATGAAGTTATTTCTAGGAGTTGGACACATACCAAGTTTAGCTCAGTTCTGGGCATCTTTGAAATACCTATACAAACTTGTTCCTACATAGTAACTTGCAACTTTGAATGAGAATGTGCTTGCTTGCAGCAACGTGCTATATGTTCTGAATGCCCGAATTGGGAATCTGTGTCAAAACTTTGTTAGGAATTATGTGATCCTTACTAGCTGGAAGTAAGGGAGATGGGGCATGAAGTTATTTCTAGGTGTTGGACACATACCAAGTTTAGCTCAGTTCTGGGAATCTTTGAAATACCTATACAAACTTGTTCCTACATAGTAACTTGCAACTTTGAATGAGAATGTGCTTGCTTGCAGCAACGTGCTATATGTTCTGAATGCCCGAATTGGCAATCTGTGTCAAAACTTTGTTAGGAATTATGTGATCCTTACTAGCTGGAAGTAAGGGAGATGGGGCATGAAGTTATTTCTAGGAGTTGGACACATACCAAGTTTAGCTCAGTTCTGGGCATCTTTGAAATACCTATACAAACTTGTTCCTACATAGTAACTTGCATCTTTAATGAGAATCTGCTTGCTTACAGCAACGTGCTATATGTTCTGAATGCCCGAATTGGCAATCTGTGTCAAAACTTTGTTAGGAATTATGTGATCCTTACTAGCTGGAAGTAAGGGAGATGGGGCATGAAGTTATTTCTAGGAGTTGGACACATACCAAGTTTAGCTCAGTTCCGGGCATCTTTGAAATACCTATACAAACTTGTTCCTACATAGTAACTTGCAACTTTGAATGAGAATGTGCTTGCTTACAGCAACGTGCTATATGTTCTGAATGCCCGAATTGGCAATCTGTGTCAAAACTTTGTTAGGAATTATGTGATCCTTACTAGCTGGAAGTAAGGGAGATGGGGCATGAAGTTATTTCTAGGAGTTGGACACATACCAAGTTTAGCTCAGTTCTGGGAATCTTTGAAATACCTATACAAACTTGTTCCTACATAGTAACTTGCAACTTTGAATGAGAATGTGCTTGCTTACAGCAACGTGCTATATGTTCTGAATGCCCGAATTGGGAATCTGTGTCAAAACTTTGTTAGAAATTATGTGATCCTTATTAGCTGGAAGTAAGGGAGATGGGGCATGAAGTTATTTCTAGGAGTTGGACACATACCAAGTTTAGCTCAGTTCTGGGCATCTTTGAAATACCTATACAAACTTGTTCCTACATAGTAACTTGCAACTTTGAAAGAAAATGTGCTTCCTTACAGCAACGTGCTATAGGTTCTGAATGCCCGAATTGGGAATCTGTGTCAAAACTTTGTTAGGAATTATGTGATCCTTACTAGCTGGAAGTAAGGGAGATGGGGTATGAAGTTATTTCTAGGAGTTGGACACATACCAAGTTTAGCTCAGTTCTGGGCATCTTTGAAATACCTATACAAACTTGTTCCTACATAGTAACTTGCAACTTTGAATAAGAATGTGCTTGCTTACAGCAACGTGCTATATGTTCTGAATGCCCGAATTGGGAATCTGTGTCAAAACTTTGTTAGGAATTATGTGATCCTTACTAGCTGGAAGTAAGGGAGATGGGGCATGAAGTTATTTCTTGGAGTTGGAGACATACCAAGTTTAGCTCACTTCTGGGCATCTTTGAAATACCTATACAAACTTGTTCCTACATAGTAACTTGCAACTTTGAATGAGAATGTGCTTGCTTGCAGCAACGTGCTATATGTTCTGAATGCCCGAATAGGGAATCTGTGTCAAAACTTTGTTAGGAATTATGTGATCCTTACTAGCTGGAAGTAAGGGAGATGGAGCATGAAGTTATTTCTAGGAGTTGGACACATACCAAGTTTAGCTCAGTTCTGGGCATCTTTGAAATACCTATACAAACTTGTTCCTACCTAGTAACTTGCATCTTTGAATGAGAATGTGCTTGCTTACAGCAACGTGCTATAGGTTCTGAATGCCCGAATTGGGAATCTGTGTCAAAACTTTGTTAGGAATTATGTGATCCTTACTAGCTGGAAGTAAGGGAGATGGGGCATGAAGTTATTTGTAGGAGTTGGACACATACCAAGTTTAGCTCAGTTCTGGGCATCTTTGAAATACCTATACAAACTTGTTCCCACATAGTAACTTGCAACTTTGAATGAGAATGTGCTTGCTTACAGCAACGTGCTATAGGTATTGAATGCCCGAATTGGGAATCTGTGTCAATTCTTTGTTAGGAATTATGTGATCCTTACTAGCTGGAAGTAAGGGAGATGGGGCATGAAGTTATTTCTTGGAGTTGGAGACATACCAAGTTTAGCTCAGTTCTGGGCATCTTTGAAATACCTATACAAACTTGTTCCTACATAGTAACTTGCAACTTTGAATGAGAATGTGCTTGCTTGCAGCAACGTGCTATATGTTCTGAATGCCCGATTTGGGAATCTGTGTCAAAACTTTGTTAGGAATTATGTGATCCTTACTAGCTGAAAGTAAGGGAGATGGGGCATGAAGTTATTTCTTGGAGTTGGAGACATACCAAGTTTACCTCAGTTCTGGGCATCTTTGAAATACCTATACAAACTTGTTCCTACATAGTAACTTGCATCTTTGAATGAGAATGTGCTTGCTTACAGCAACGTGCTATATGTTCTGAATGCCCGATTTGGGAATCTGTGTCAAAACTTTGTTAGGAATTATGTGATCCTTACTAGCTGGAAGTAAGGGAGATGGGGCATGAAGTTATTTCTAGGAGTTGGACACATACCAAGTTTAGCTCAGTTCTGGGCATCTTTGAAATACCTATACAAACTTGTTCCTACATAGTAACTTGCATCTTTGAATGAGAATGTGCTTGCTTACAGCAACGTGCTATATGTTCAGAATGCCCGAATTGGGAATCTGTGTCAAAATTTTGTTAGGAATTATGTGATTTTTACTAGCTGGAAGTAAGGGAGATGGGGCATGAAGTTATTTCTAGGAGTTGGACACATACCAAGTTTAGCTCAGTTCTGGGCATCTTTGAAATACCTATACAAACTTGTTCCTACATAGTAACTTGCATCTTTGAATGAGAATGTGCTTGCTTACAGCAACGTGCTATATGTTCTGAATGCCCGAATTGGGAATCTGTGTCAAAACTTTGTTAGGAATTATGTGATCCTTACTAGCTGGAAGTAAGGGAGATGGGGCATGAAGTTATTTCTAGGAGTTGGACACATACCAAGTTTAGCTCAGTTCTGGGCATCTTTGAAATACCTATACAAACTTGTTCCTACATAGTAACTTGCATCTTTGAATGAGAATGTGCTTGCTTGCAGCAACGTGCTATATGTTCTGAATGCCCGAATTGGGAATCTGTGTCAAAACTTTGTTAGGAATTATGTGATCCTTACTAGCTGGAAGTAAGGGAGATGGGGCATGAAGTTATTTCTAGGAGTTGGACACATACCAAGTTTAGCTCAGTTCTGGGCATCTTTGAAATACCTATACAAACTTGTTCCTACATAGTAACTTGCAACTTTGAATGAGAATCTGCTTGCTTACAGCAACGTGCTATATGTTCTGAATGCCCGAATTGGGAATCTGTGTCAAAACTTTGTTAGGAATTATGTGATCCTTACTAGCTGGAAGTAAGGGAGATGGGGCATGAAGTTATTTCTAGGAGTTGGACACATACCAAGTTTAGCTCAGTTCTGGGCATCTTTGAAATACCTATACAAACTTGTTCCTACATAGTAACTTGCAACTTTGAATGAGAATGTGCTTGCTTGCAGCAACGTGCTATATGTTCTGAATGCCCGAATTGGGAATCTGTGTCAAAACTTTGTTAGGAATTATGTGATCCTTACTAGCTGGAAGTAAGGGAGATGGGGCATGAAGTTATTTCTAGGTGTTGGACACATACCAAGTTTAGCTCAGTTCTGGGAATCTTTGAAATACCTATACAAACTTGTTCCTACATAGTAACTTGCAACTTTGAATGAGAATGTGCTTGCTTGCAGCAACGTGCTATATGTTCTGAATGCCCGAATTGGCAATCTGTGTCAAAACTTTGTTAGGAATTATGTGATCCTTACTAGCTGGAAGTAAGGGAGATGGGGCATGAAGTTATTTCTAGGAGTTGGACACATACCAAGTTTAGCTCAGTTCTGGGCATCTTTGAAATACCTATACAAACTTGTTCCTACATAGTAACTTGCATCTTTAATGAGAATCTGCTTGCTTACAGCAACGTGCTATATGTTCTGAATGCCCGAATTGGCAATCTGTGTCAAAACTTTGTTAGGAATTATGTGATCCTTACTAGCTGGAAGTAAGGGAGATGGGGCATGAAGTTATTTCTAGGAGTTGGACACATACCAAGTTTAGCTCAGTTCCGGGCATCTTTGAAATACCTATACAAACTTGTTCCTACATAGTAACTTGCAACTTTGAATGAGAATGTGCTTGCTTACAGCAACGTGCTATATGTTCTGAATGCCCGAATTGGCAATCTGTGTCAAAACTTTGTTAGGAATTATGTGATCCTTACTAGCTGGAAGTAAGGGAGATGGGGCATGAAGTTATTTCTAGGAGTTGGACACATACCAAGTTTAGCTCAGTTCTGGGAATCTTTGAAATACCTATACAAACTTGTTCCTACATAGTAACTTGCAACTTTGAATGAGAATGTGCTTGCTTACAGCAACGTGCTATATGTTCTGAATGCCCGAATTGGGAATCTGTGTCAAAACTTTGTTAGAAATTATGTGATCCTTATTAGCTGGAAGTAAGGGAGATGGGGCATGAAGTTATTTCTAGGAGTTGGACACATACCAAGTTTAGCTCAGTTCTGGGCATCTTTGAAATACCTATACAAACTTGTTCCTACATAGTAACTTGCAACTTTGAAAGAAAATGTGCTTCCTTACAGCAACGTGCTATAGGTTCTGAATGCCCGAATTGGGAATCTGTGTCAAAACTTTGTTAGGAATTATGTGATCCTTACTAGCTGGAAGTAAGGGAGATGGGGTATGAAGTTATTTCTAGGAGTTGGACACATACCAAGTTTAGCTCAGTTCTGGGCATCTTTGAAATACCTATACAAACTTGTTCCTACATAGTAACTTGCAACTTTGAATAAGAATGTGCTTGCTTACAGCAACGTGCTATATGTTCTGAATGCCCGAATTGGGAATCTGTGTCAAAACTTTGTTAGGAATTATGTGATCCTTACTAGCTGGAAGTAAGGGAGATGGGGCATGAAGTTATTTCTTGGAGTTGGAGACATACCAAGTTTAGCTCACTTCTGGGCATCTTTGAAATACCTATACAAACTTGTTCCTACATAGTAACTTGCAACTTTGAATGAGAATGTGCTTGCTTGCAGCAACGTGCTATATGTTCTGAATGCCCGAATAGGGAATCTGTGTCAAAACTTTGTTAGGAATTATGTGATCCTTACTAGCTGGAAGTAAGGGAGATGGAGCATGAAGTTATTTCTAGGAGTTGGACACATATCAAGTTTAGCTCAGTTCTGGGCATCTTTGAAATACCTATACAAACTTGTTCCTACCTAGTAACTTGCATCTTTGAATGAGAATGTGCTTGCTTACAGCAACGTGCTATAGGTTCTGAATGCCCGAATTGGGAATCTGTGTCAAAACTTTGTTAGGAATTATGTGATCCTTACTAGCTGGAAGTAAGGGAGATGGGGCATGAAGTTATTTGTAGGAGTTGGACACATACCAAGTTTAGCTCAGTTCTGGGCATCTTTGAAATACCTATACAAACTTGTTCCCACATAGTAACTTGCAACTTTGAATGAGAATGTGCTTGCTTACAGCAACGTGCTATAGGTATTGAATGCCCGAATTGGGAATCTGTGTCAATTCTTTGTTAGGAATTATGTGATCCTTACTAGCTGGAAGTAAGGGAGATGGGGCATGAAGTTATTTCTTGGAGTTGGAGACATACCAAGTTTAGCTCAGTTCTGGGCATCTTTGAAATACCTATACAAACTTGTTCCTACATAGTAACTTGCAACTTTGAATGAGAATGTGCTTGCTTGCAGCAACGTGCTATATGTTCTGAATGCCCGATTTGGGAATCTGTGTCAAAACTTTGTTAGGAATTATGTGATCCTTACTAGCTGAAAGTAAGGGAGATGGGGCATGAAGTTATTTCTTGGAGTTGGAGACATACCAAGTTTACCTCAGTTCTGGGCATCTTTGAAATACCTATACAAACTTGTTCCTACATAGTAACTTGCATCTTTGAATGAGAATGTGCTTGCTTACAGCAACGTGCTATATGTTCTGAATGCCCGATTTGGGAATCTGTGTCAAAACTTTGTTAGGAATTATGTGATCCTTACTAGCTGGAAGTAAGGGAGATGGGGCATGAAGTTATTTCTAGGAGTTGGACACATACCAAGTTTAGCTCAGTTCTGGGCATCTTTGAAATACCTATACAAACTTGTTCCTACATAGTAACTTGCATCTTTGAATGAGAATGTGCTTGCTTACAGCAACGTGCTATATGTTCAGAATGCCCGAATTGGGAATCTGTGTCAAAATTTTGTTAGGAATTATGTGATTTTTACTAGCTGGAAGTAAGGGAGATGGGGCATGAAGTTATTTCTAGGAGTTGGACACATACCAAGTTTAGCTCAGTTCTGGGCATCTTTGAAATACCTATACAAACTTGTTCCTACATAGTAACTTGCATCTTTGAATGAGAATGTGCTTGCTTACAGCAACGTGCTATATGTTCTGAATGCCCGAATTGGGAATCTGTGTCAAAACTTTGTTAGGAATTATGTGATCCTTACTAGCTGGAAGTAAGGGAGATGGGGCATGAAGTTATTTCTAGGAGTTGGACACATACCAAGTTTAGCTCAGTTCTGGGCATCTTTGAAATACCTATACAAACTTGTTCCTACATAGTAACTTGCATCTTTGAATGAGAATGTGCTTGCTTGCAGCAACGTGCTATATGTTCTGAATGCCCGAATTGGGAATCTGTGTCAAAACTTTGTTAGGAATTATGTGATCCTTACTAGCTGGAAGTAAGGGAGATGGGGCATGAAGTTATTTCTATGAGTTGGACACATACCAAGTTTAGCTCAGTTCTGGGCATCTTTGAAATACCTATACAAACTTCTTCCTACATGGTAACTTGCAACTTTGAATGAGAATGTGCTTGCTTGCAGCAACGTGCTATATGTTCTGAATGCCCGATTTGGGAATCTGTGTCAAAACTTTGTTAGGAATTATGTGATCCTTACTAGCTGGAAGTAAGGGAGATGGGGCATGAAGTTATTTCTAGGAGTTGGACACATACCAAGTTTAGCTCAGTACTGGGCATCTTTGAAATACCTATACAAACTTGTTCCTACATGGTAACTTGCATCTTTGAATGAGAATGTGCTTGCTTGCAGCAACGTGCTATATGTTCTGAATGCCCGAATTGGCAATCTGTGTCAAAACTTTGTTAGGAATTATGTGATCATTACTAGCTGGAAGTAAGGGAGATGGGGCATGAAGTTATTTCTAGGAGTTGGACACATACCAAGTTTAGCTCAGTTCTGGGCATCTTTGAAATACCTATACAAACTTGTTCCTACATAGTAACTTGCATCTTTAATGAGAATCTGCTTGCTTACAGCAACGTGCTATATGTTCTGAATGCCCGAATTGGCAATCTGTGTCAAAACTTTGTTAGGAATTATGTGATCCTTACTAGCTGGAAGTAAGGGAGATGGGGCATGAAGTTATTTCTAGGAGTTGGACACATACCAAGTTTAGCTCAGTTCTGGGCATCTTTGAAATACCTATACAAACTTGTTCCTACATAGTAACTTGCAACTTTGAATGAGAATGTGCTTGCTTACAGCAACGTGCTATATGTTCTGAATGCCCGAATTGGGAATCTGTGTCAAAACTTTGTTAGGAATTATGTGATCCTTACTAGCTGGAAGTAAGGGAGATGGGGCATGAAGTTATTTCTAGGAGTTGGACACATACCAAGTTTAGCTCAGTTCTGGGCATCTTTGAAATACCTATACAAACTTGTTCCTACATAGTAACTTGCAACTTTGAATGAGAATCTGCTTGCTTACAGCAACGTGCTATATGTTCTGAATGCCCGAATTGGGAATCTGTGTCAAAACTTTGTTAGGAATTATGTGATCCTTACTAGCTGGAAGTAAGGGAGATGGGGCATGAAGTTATTTCTAGGAGTTGGACACATACCAAGTTTAGCTCAGTTCTGGGCATCTTTGAAATACCTATACAAACTTGTTCCTACATAGTAACTTGCAACTTTGAATGAGAATGTGCTTGCTTGCAGCAACGTGCTATATGTTCTGAATGCCCGAATTGGGAATCTGTGTCAAAACTTTGTTAGGAATTATGTGATCCTTACTAGCTGGAAGTAAGTGAGATGGGGCATGAAGTTATTTCTAGGTGTTGGACACATACCAAGTTTAGCTCAGTTCTGGGAATCTTTGAAATACCTATACAAACTTGTTCCTACATAGTAACTTGCAACTTTGAATGAGAATGTGCTTGCTTGCAGCAACGTGCTATATGTTCTGAATGCCCGAATTGGCAATCTGTGTCAAAACTTTGTTAGGAATTATGTGATCCTTACTAGCTGGAAGTAAGGGAGATGGGGCATGAAGTTATTTCTAGGAGTTGGACACATACCAAGTTTAGCTCAGTTCTGGGCATCTTTGAAACCTATACAAACTTGTTCCTACATAGTAACTTGCATCTTTAATGAGAATCTGCTTGCTTACAGCAACGTGCTATATGTTCTGAATGCCCGAATTGGCAATCTGTGTCAAAACTTTGTTAGGAATTATGTGATCCTTACTAGCTGGAAGTAAGGGAGATGGGGCATGAAGTTATTTCTAGGAGTTGGACACATACCAAGTTTAGCTCAGTTCTGGGCATCTTTGAAATACCTATACAAACTTGTTCCTACATAGTAACTTGCAACTTTGAATGAGAATGTGCTTGCTTACAGCAACGTGCTATATGTTCTGAATGCCCGAATTGGGAATCTGTGTCAAAACTTTGTTAGAAATTATGTGATCCTTATTAGCTTGAAGTAAGGAAGATGGGGCATGAAGTTATTTCTAGGAGTTGGACACATACCAAGTTTAGCTCAGTTCTGGGCATCTTTGAAATACCTATACAAACTTGTTCCTACATAGTAACTTGCAACTTTGAATGAAAATGTGCTTCCTTACAGCAACGTGCTTTAGGTTCTGAATGCCCGAATTGGGAATCTGTGTCAAAACTTTGTTAGGAATTATGTGATCCTTACTAGCTGGAAGTAAGGGAGATGGGGTATGAAGTTATTTCTAGGAGTTGGACACATACCAAGTTTAGCTCAGTTCTGGGCATCTTTGAAATACCTATACAAACTTGTTCCTACATAGTAACTTGCAACTTTGAATGAGAATGTGCTTGCTTACAGCAACGTGCTATATGTTCTGAATGCCCGAATTGGGAATCTGTGTCAAAACTTTGTTAGGAATTATGTGATCCTTACTAGCTGGAAGTAAGGGAGATGGGGCATGAAGTTATTTCTTGGAGTTGGAGACATACCAAGTTTAGCTCACTTCTGGGCATCTTTGAAATACCTATACAAACTTGTTCCTACATAGTAACTTGCAACTTTGCTTGAGAATGTGCTTGCTTGCAGACACGTGCTATATGTTCTGAATGCCCGAATAGGGAATCTGTGTCAAAACTTTGTTAGGAATTATGTGATCCTTACTAGCTGGAAGTAAGGGAGATGGAGCATGAAGTTATTTCTAGGAGTTGGACACATACCAAGTTTAGCTCAGTTCTGGGCATCTTTGAAATACCTATACAAACTTGTTCCTACCTAGTAACTTGCATCTTTGAATGAGAATGTGCTTGCTTACAGCAACGTGCTATAGGTTCTGAATGCCCGAATTGGGAATCTGTGTCAAAACTTTGTTAGGAATTATGTGATCCTTACTAGCTGGAAGTAAGGGAGATGGGGCATGAAGTTATTTGTAGGAGTTGGACACATACCAAGTTTAGCTCAGTTCTGGGCATCTTTGAAATACCTATACAAACTTGTTCCCACATAGTAACTTGCAACTTTGAATGAGAATGTGCTTGCTTACAGCAACGTGCTATAGGTTCTGAATGCCCGAATTGGGAATCTGTGTCAATTCTTTGTTAGGAATTATGTGATCCTTACTAGCTGGAAGTAAGGGAGATGGGGCATGAAGTTATTTCTTGGAGTTGGAGACATACCAAGTTTAGCTCAGTTCTGGGCATCTTTGAAATACCTATACAAACTTGTTCCTACATAGTAACTTGCAACTTTGAATGAGAATGTGCTTGCTTGCAGCAACGTGCTATATGTTCTGAATGCCCGATTTGGGAATCTGTGTCAAAACTTTGTTAGGAATTATGTGATCCTTACTAGCTGAAAGTAAGGGAGATGGGGCATGAAGTTATTTCTTGGAGTTGGAGACATACCAAGTTTAGCTCAGTTCTGGGCATCTTTGAAATACCTATACAAACTTGTTCCTACATAGTAACTTGCATCTTTGAATGAGAATGTGCTTGCTTACAGCAACGTGCTATATGTTCTGAATGCCCGATTTGGGAATCTGTGTCAAAACTTTGTTAGGAATTATGTGATCCTTACTAGCTGGAAGTAAGGGAGATGGGGCATGAAGTTATTTCTAGGAGTTGGACACATACCAAGTGTAGCTCAGTTCTGGGCATCTTTGAAATACCTATACAAACTTGTTCCTACATAGTAACTTGCATCTTTGAATGAGAATGTGCTTGCTTACAGCAACGTGCTATATGTTCAGAATGCCCGAATTGGGAATCTGTGTCAAAACTTTGTTAGGAATTATGTGATCCTTACTAGCTGGAAGTAAGGGAGATGGGGCATGAAGTTATTTCTAGGAGTTGGACACATACCAAGTTTAGCTCAGTACTGGGCATCTTTGAAATACCTATACAAACTTGTTCCTACATGGTAACTTGCATCTTTGAATGAGAATGTGCTTGCTTGCAGCAACGTGCTATATGTTCTGAATGCCCGAATTGGCAATCTGTGTCAAAACTTTGTTAGGAATTATGTGATCCTTACTAGCTGGAAGTAAGGGAGATGGGGCATGAAGTTATTTCTAGGAGTTGGACACATACCAAGTTTAGCTCAGTTCTGGGCATCTTTGAAATACCTATACAAACTTGTTCCTACATAGTAACTTGCTTCTTTGAATGAGAATGTGCTTGCTTACAGCAACGTGCTATATGTTCTGAATGCCCGAATTGGCAATCTGTGTCAAAACTTTGTTAGAATTATGTGATCCTTACTAGCTGGAAGTAAGGGAGATGGGGCATGAAGTTATTTCTAGGAGTTGGACACATACCAAGTTTAGCTCAGTTCTGGGCATCTTTGAAATACCTATACAAACTTGTTCCTACATAGTAACTTGCATCTTTAATGAGAATCTGCTTGCTTACAGCAACGTGCTATATGTTCTGAATGCCCGAATTGGCAATCTGTGTCAAAACTTTGTTAGGAATTATGTGATCCTTACTAGCTGGAAGTAAGGGAGATGGGGCATGAAGTTATTTCTAGGAGTTGGACACATACCAAGTTTAGCTCAGTTCTGGGCATCTTTGAAATACCTATACAAACTTGTTCCTACATAGTAACTTGCAACTTTGAATGAGAATGTGCTTGCTTACAGCAACGTGCTATATGTTCTGAATGCCCGAATTGGGAATCTGTGTCAAAACTTTGTTAGGAATTATGTGATCCTTACTAGCTGGAAGTAAGGGAGATGGGGCATGAAGTTATTTCTAGGAGTTGGACACATACCAAGTTTAGCTCAGTTCTGGGCATCTTTGAAATACCTATACAAACTTGTTCCTACATAGTAACTTGCATCTTTGAATGAGAATCTGCTTGCTTACAGCAACGTGCTATATGTTCTGAATGCCCGAATTGGGAATCTGTGTCAAAACTTTGTTAGGAATTATGTGATCCTTACTAGCTGGAAGTAAGGGAGATGGGGCATGAAGTTATTTCTAGGAGTTGGACACATACCAAGTTTAGCTCAGTTCTGGGCATCTTTGAAATACCTATACAAACTTGTTCCTACATAGTAACTTGCAACTTTGAATGAGAATGTGCTTGCTTGCAGCAACGTGCTATATGTTCTGAATGCCCGAATTGGGAATCTGTGTCAAAACTTTGTTAGTAATTATGTGATCCTTACTAGCTGGAAGTAAGGGAGATGGGGCATGAAGTTATTTCTAGGAGTTGGACACATACCAAGTTTAGCTCAGTTCTGGGCATCTTTGAAATACCTATACAAACTTGTTCCTACATAGTAACTTGCAACTTTGAATGAGAATGTGCTTGCTTGCAGCAACGTGCTATATGTTCTGAATGCCCGAATTGGGAATCTGTGTCAAAACTTTGTTAGGAATTATGTGATCCTTACTAGCTGGAAGTAAGGGAGATGGGGCATGAAGTTATTTCTAGGAGTTGGACACATACCAAGTTTAGCTCAGTTCTGGGCATCTTTGAAATACCTATACAAACTTGTTCCTACATAGTAACTTGCATCTTTAATGAGAATCTGCTTGCTTACAGCAACGTGCTATATGTTCTGAATGCCCGAATTGGCAATCTGTGTCAAAACTTTGTTAGGAATTATGTGATCCTTACTAGCTGGAAGTAAGTGAGATGGGGCATGAAGTTATTTCTAGGAGTTGGACACATACCAAGTTTAGCTCAGTTCTGGGCATCTTTGAAATACCTATACAAACTTGTTCCTACATAGTAACTTGCAACTTTGAATGAGAATGTGCTTGCTTACAGCAACGTGCTATATGTTCTGAATGCCCGAATTGGGAATCTGTGTCAAAACTTTGTTAGGAATTATGTGATCCTTACTAGCTGGAAGTAAGGGAGATGGGGCATGAAGTTATTTCTAGGAGTTGGACACATACCAAGTTTAGCTCAGTTCTGGGCATCTTTGAAATACCTATACAAACTTGTTCCTACATAGTAACTTGCAACTTTGAATGAGAATGTGCTTGCTTACAGCAACGTGCTATATGTTCTGAATGCCCTAATTGGCAATCTGTGTCAAAACTTTGTTAGGAATTATGTGATCCTTACTAGCTGGAAGTAAGGGAGATGGGGCATGAAGTTATTTCTAGGAGTTGGACACATACCAAGTTTAGCTCAGTTCTGGGCATCTTTGAAATACCTATACAAACTTGTTCCTACATAGTAACTTGCATCTTTGAATGAGAATGTGCTTGCTTACAGCAACGTGCTATATGTTCTGAATGCCCGAATTGGGAATCTGTGTCAAAACTTTGTTAGGAATTATGTGATCCTTACTAGCTGGAAGTAAGGGAGATGGGGCATGAAGTTATTTCTATGAGTTGGACACATACCAAGTTTAGCTCAGTTCTGGGCATCTTTGAAATACCTATACAAACTTCTTCCTACATGGTAACTTGCACCTTTGAATGAGAATGTGCTTGCTTGCAGCAACGTGCTATATGTTCTGAATGCCCGATTTGGGAATCTGTGTCAAAACTTTGTTAGGAATTATGTGATCCTTACTAGCTGGAAGTAAGGGAGATGGGGCATGAAGTTATTTCTAGGAATTGGACACATACCAAGTTTAGCTCAGTACTGGGCATCTTTGAAATACCTATACAAACTTGTTCCTACATGGTAACTTGCATCTTTGAATGAGAATGTGCTTGCTTGCAGCAACGTGCTATATGTTCTGAATGCCCGAATTGGCAATCTGTGTCAAAACTTTGTTAGGAATTATGTGATCCTTACTAGCTGGAAGTAAGGGAGATGGGGCATGAAGTTATTTCTAGGAGTTGGACACATACCAAGTTTAGCTCAGTTCTGGGCATCTTTGAAATACCTATACAAACTTGTTCCTACATAGTAACTTGCTTCTTTGAATGAGAATGTGCTTGCTTACAGCAACGTGCTATATGTTCTGAATGCCCGAATTGGCAATCTGTG
Source organism: Diceros bicornis minor (assembly GCF_020826845.1). Classification (NCBI taxonomy): domain Eukaryota; kingdom Metazoa; phylum Chordata; class Mammalia; order Perissodactyla; family Rhinocerotidae; genus Diceros; species Diceros bicornis. The sequence goes on along the minus strand of NC_080753.1, from coordinate 70,124,276 downwards.
TCAAAACTTTGTTAGAATTATGTGATCCTTACTAGCTGGAAGTAAGGGAGATGGGGCATGAAGTTATTTCTAGGAGTTGGACACATACCAAGTTTAGCTCAGTTCTGGGCATCTTTGAAATACCTATACAAACTTGTTCCTACATAGTAACTTGCATCTTTAATGAGAATCTGCTTGCTTACAGCAACGTGCTATATGTTCTGAATGCCCGAATTGGCAATCTGTGTCAAAACTTTGTTAGGAATTATGTGATCCTTACTAGCTGGAAGTAAGGGAGATGGGGCATGAAGTTATTTCTAGGAGTTGGACACATACCAAGTTTAGCTCAGTTCTGGGCATCTTTGAAATACCTATACAAACTTGTTCCTACATAGTAACTTGCAACTTTGAATGAGAATGTGCTTGCTTCCAGCAACGTGCTATATGTTCTGAATGCCCGAATTGGGAATCTGTGTCAAAACTTTGTTAGGAATTATGTGATCCTTACTAGCTGGAAGTAAGGGAGATGGGGCATGAAGTTATTTCTAGGAGTTGGACACATACCAAGTTTAGCTCAGTTCTGGGCATCTTTGAAATACCTATACAAACTTGTTCCTACATAGTAACTTGCATCTTTGAATGAGAATCTGCTTGCTTACAGCAACGTGCTATATGTTCTGAATGCCCGAATTGGGAATCTGTGTCAAAACTTTGTTAGGAATTATGTGATCCTTACTAGCTGGAAGTAAGGGAGATGGGGCATGAAGTTATTTCTAGGAGTTGGACACATACCAAGTTTAGCTCAGTTCTGGGCATCTTTGAAATACCTATACAAACTTGTTCCTACATAGTAACTTGCAACTTTGAATGAGAATGTGCTTGCTTGCAGCAACGTGCTATATGTTCTGAATGCCCGAATTGGGAATCTGTGTCAAAACTTTGTTAGTAATTATGTGATCCTTACTAGCTGGAAGTAAGGGAGATGGGGCATGAAGTTATTTCTAGGAGTTGGACACATACCAAGTTTAGCTCAGTTCTGGGCATCTTTGAAATACCTATACAAACTTGTTCCTACATAGTAACTTGCAACTTTGAATGAGAATGTGCTTGCTTGCAGCAACGTGCTATATGTTCTGAATGCCCGAATTGGCAATCTGTGTCAAAACTTTGTTAGGAATTATGTGATCCTTACTAGCTGGAAGTAAGGGAGATGGGGCATGAAGTTATTTCTAGGAGTTGGACACATACCAAGTTTAGCTCAGTTCTGGGCATCTTTGAAATACCTATACAAACTTGTTCCTACATAGTAACTTGCATCTTTAATGAGAATCTGCTTGCTTACAGCAACGTGCTATATGTTCTGAATGCCCGAATTGGCAATCTGTGTCAAAACTTTGTTAGGAATTATGTGATCCTTACTAGCTGGAAGTAAGTGAGATGGGGCATGAAGTTATTTCTAGGAGTTGGACACATACCAAGTTTAGCTCAGTTCTGGGCATCTTTGAAATACCTATACAAACTTGTTCCTACATAGTAACTTGCAACTTTGAATGAGAATGTGCTTGCTTACAGCAACGTGCTATATGTTCTGAATGCCCGAATTGGGAATCTGTGTCAAAACTTTGTTAGGAATTATGTGATCCTTACTAGCTGGAAGTAAGGGAGATGGGGCATGAAGTTATTTCTAGGAGTTGGACACATACCAAGTTTAGCTCAGTTCTGGGCATCTTTGAAATACCTATACAAACTTGTTCCTACATAGTAACTTGCAACTTTGAATGAGAATGTGCTTGCTTACAGCAACGTGCTATATGTTCTGAATGCCCTAATTGGCAATCTGTGTCAAAACTTTGTTAGGAATTATGTGATCCTTACTAGCTGGAAGTAAGGGAGATGGGGCATGAAGTTATTTCTAGGAGTTGGACACATACCAAGTTTAGCTCAGTTCTGGGCATCTTTGAAATACCTATACAAACTTGTTCCTACATAGTAACTTGCATCTTTGAATGAGAATGTGCTTGCTTACAGCAACGTGCTATATGTTCTGAATGCCCGAATTGGGAATCTGTGTCAAAACTTTGTTAGGAATTATGTGATCCTTACTAGCTGGAAGTAAGGGAGATGGGGCATGAAGTTATTTCTAGGAGTTGGACACATACCAAGTTTAGCTCAGTTCTGGGCATCTTTGAAATACCTATACAAACTTGTTCCTACATAGTAACTTGCAACTTTGAATGAAAATGTGCTTCCTTACAGCAACGTGCTATAGGTTCTGAATGCCCGAATTGGGAATCTGTGTCAAATCTTTGTTAGGAATTATGTGATCCTTACTAGCTGGAAGTAAGAGAGATGGGGCATGAAGTTATTTCTAGGAGTTGGACACATACCAAGTTTAGCTCAGTTCTGGGCATCTTTGAAATACCTATACAAACTTGTTCCTACATAGTAACTTGCAACTTTGAATGAGAATGTGCTTGCTTGCAGCAACGTGCTATATGTTCTGAATGCCCGAATTGGGAATCTGTGTCAAAACTTTGTTAGGAATTATGTGATCCTTACTAGCTGGAAGTAAGGGAGATGGGGCATGAAGTTATTTCTTGGAGTTGGAGACATACCAAGTTTATCTCAGTTCTGGGCATCTTTGAAATACCTATACAAACTTGTTCCTACATAGTAACTTGCAACTTTGAATGAGAATGTGCTTGCTTGCAGCAACGTGCTATATGTTCTGAATGCCCGAATTGGGAATCTGTGTCAAAACTTTGTTAGGAATTATGTGATCCTTACTAGCTGGAAGTAAGGGAGATGGGGCATGAAGTTATTTCTAGGAGTTGGACACATACCAAGTTTAGCTCAGTTCTGGGCATCTTTGAAATACCTATACAAACTTGTTCCTACATAGTAACTTGCATCTTTGAATGAGAATGTGCTTGCTTACAGCAAGGTGCTATATGTTCTGAATGCCCGAATTGGCAATCTGTGTCAAAACTTTGTTAGGAATTATGTGATCCTTACTAGCTGGAAGTAAGGGAGATGGGGCATGAAGTTATTTCTAGGAGTTGGACACATACCAAGTTTAGCTCAGTTCTGGGCATCTTTGAAATACCTATACAAACTTGTTCCTACATAGTAACTTGCATCTTTGAATGAGAATGTGCTTGCTTACAGCAACGTGCTATATGTTCTGAATGCCCGAATTGGGAATCTGTGTCAAAACTTTGTTAGGAATTATGTGATCCTTACTAGCTGGAAGTAAGGGAGATGGGGCATGAAGTTATTTCTAGGAGTTGGACACATACCAAGTTTAGCTCAGTTCTGGGCATCTTTGAAATACCTATACAAACTTGTTCCTACATAGTAACTTGCATCTTTGAATGAGAATGTGCTTGCTTACAGCAACGTGCTATATGTTCTGAATGCCCGAATTGGGAATCTGTGTCAAAAATTTGTTAGGAATTATGTGATCCTTACTTGCTGGAAGTAAGGGAGATGGAGCATGAAGTTATTTCTAGGAGTTGGACACATACCAAGTTTAGCTCAGTTCTGGGCATCTTTGAAATACCTATACAAACTTGTTCCTACATAGTAACTTGCAACTTTGAATGAGAATGTGCTTGCTTACAGCAACGTGCTATATGTTCTGAATGCCCGAATTGGGAATCTGTGTCAAAACTTTGTTAGGAATTATGTGATCCTTACTAGCTGGAAGTAAGGGAGATGGGGCATGAAGTTATTTCTAGGAGTTGGACACATACCAAGTTTAGCTCAGTTCTGGGCATCTTTGAAATACCTATACAAACTTGTTCCTACATAGTAACTTGCAACTTTGAATGAGAATGTGCTTGCTTACAGCAACGTGCTATATGTTCTGAATGCCCGAATTGGGAATCTGTGTCAAAACTTTGTTAGGAATTATGTGATCCTTACTAGCTGGAAGTAAGGGAGATGGGGCATGAAGTTATTTCTTGGAGTTGGAGACATACCAAGTTTAGTTCAGTTCTGGGCATCTTTGAAATACCTATACAAACTTGTTCCTACATAGTAACTTGCAACTTTGAATGAGAATGTGCTTGCTTGCAGCAACGTGCTATATGTTCTGAATGCCCGAATAGGGAATCTGTGTCAAAACTTTGTTAGGAATTATGTGATCCTTACTAGCTGGAAGTAAGGGAGATGGGGCATGAAGGTATTTCTAGGAATTCGACACATACCAAGTTTAGCTCAGTTCTGGGCATCTTTGAAATACCTATACAAACTTGTTCCTACATAGTAACTTGCATCTTTGAATGAGAATGTGCTTGCTTACAGCAACGTGCTATATGTTCTGAATGCCCGAATTGGGAATCTGTGTCAAAACTTTGTTAGGAATTATGTGATCCTTACTAGCTGGAAGTAAGGGAGATGGGGCATGAAGTTATTTCTAGGAGTTGGACACATACCAAGTTTAGCTCAGTTCTGGGCATCTTTGAAATACCTATACAAACTTGTTCCTACATAGTAACTTGCATCTTTGAATGAGAATCTGCTTGCTTACAGCAACGTGCTATATGTTCTGAATGCCCGAATTGGCAATCTGTGTCAAAACTTTGTTAGGAATTATGTGATCCTTACTAGCTGGAAGTAAGGGAGATGGAGCATGAAGTTATTTCTAGGAGTTGGACACATACCAAGTTTAGCTCAGTTCTGGGCATCTTTGAAAAAGCTATACAAACTTGTTCCTACATAGTAACTTGCATCTTTGAATGAGAATGTGCTTGCTTACAGCAACGTGCTATATGTTCTGAATGCCCGAATTGGGAATCTGTGTCAAAACTTTGTTAGGAATTATGTGATCCTTACTAGCTGGAAGTAAGGGAGATGGGGCATGAAGTTATTTCTAGGAGTTGGACACATACCAAGTTTAGCTCAGTTCTGGGCATCTTTGAAATAACTATACAAACTTGTTCCTACATAGTAACTTGCATCTTTGAATGAGAATGTGCTTGCTTGCAGCAACGTGCTATATGTTCTGAATGCCCGAATTGGCAATCTGTGTCAAAACTTTGTTAGGAATTATGTGATCCTTACTAGCTGGAAGTAAGGGAGATGGAGCATGAAGTTATTTCTAGGAGTTGGACACATACCAAGTTTAGCTCAGTTCTGGGCATCTTTGAAAAAGCTATACAAACTTGTTCCTACCTAGTAACTTGCATCTTTGAATGAGAATGTGCTTGCTTACAGCAACGTGCTATATGTTCTGAATGCCCGAATAGGGAATCTGTGTGAAAACTTTGTTAGGAATTATGTGATCCTTACTAGCTGGAAGTAAGGGAGATGGGGCATGAAGTTATTTCTAGGAGTTGGACACATACCAAGTTTAGCTCAGTTCTGGGCATCTTTGAAATACCTATACAAAGTTGTTCCTACATAGTAACTTGCAACTTTGAATGAGAATGTGCTTGCTTACAGCAATGTGCTATATGTTCTGAATGCCCGAATTGGGAATCTGTGTCAAAACTTTGTAAGGAATTATGTGATCCTTACTAGCTGGAAGTAAGGGAGATGGGGCATGAAGTTATTTCTTGGAGTTGGACACATACCAAGTTTAGCTCAGTTCTGGGCATCTTTGAAATACCTATACAAACTTGTTCCTACATAGTAACTTGCAACTTTGAATGAGAATGTGCTTGCTTGCAGCAACGTGCTATATGTTCTGAATGCCCGAATTGGGAATCTGTGTCAAAACTTTGTTAGGAATTATGTGATCCTTACTAGCTGGAAGTAAGGGAGATGGAGCATGAAGTTATTTCTAGGAGTTGGACACATACCAAGTTTAGCTCAGTTCTGGGCATCTTTGAAATACCTATACAAACTTGTTCCTACATAGTAACTTGCATCTTTGAATGAGAATGTGCTTGCTTACAGCAACGTGCTATATGTTCTGAATGCCCGAATTGGCAATCTGTGTCAAAACTTTGTTAGGAATTATGTGATCCTTACTAGCTGGAAGTAAGGGAGATGGGGCATGAAGTTATTTCTAGGAGTTGGACACATACCAAGTTTAGCTCAGTTCTGGGCATCTTTGAAATACCTATACAAACTTGTTCCTACATAGTAACTTGCATCTTTGAATGAGAATGTGCTTGCTTACAGCAACGTGCTATATGTTCTGAATGCCCGAATTGGCAATCTGTGTCAAAACTTTGTTAGGAATTATGTGATCCTTACTAGCTGGAAGTAAGGGAGATGGGGCATGAAGTTATTTCTAGGAGTTGGACACATACCAAGTTTAGCTCAGTTCTGGGCATCTTTGAAATACCTATACAAACTTGTTCCTACATAGTATACTTGCAACTTTGAATGAGAATGTGCTTGCTTGCAGCAACGTGCTATATGTTCTGAATGCCCGAATAGGGAATCTGTGTCAAAACTTTGTTAGGAATTATGTGATCCTTACTAGCTGGAAGTAAGGGAGATGGAGCATGAAGTTATTTCTAGGAGTTGGACACATACCAAGTTTAGCTCAGTTCTGGGCATCTTTGAAATACCTATACAAACTTGTTACTACCTAGTAACTTGCATCTTTGAATGATAATGTGCTTGCTTACAGCAACGTGCTATATTTTCTGAATGCCCGAATAGGGAATCTGTGTCAAAACTTTGTTAGGAATTATGTGATCCTTACTAGCTGGAAGTAAGGGAGATGGGGCATGAAGTTATTTCTAGGAGTTGGACACATAAAAAGTTTAGCTCAGTTCTGGGCATCTTTGAAATACCTATACAAACTTGTTCCTACATAGTAACTTGCAACTTTGAATGAGAATGTGCTTGCTTACAGCAACGTGCTATATGTTCTGAATGCCCGAATTGGGAATCTGTGTCAAAACTTTGTTAGGATTTATGTGATCCGTACTAGCTGGAAGTAAGGCAGATGGGGCATGATGTTATTTCTAGGAGTTGGACACATACCAAGTTTAGCTCAGTTCTGGGCATCTTTGTAATACCTATACAAACTTGTTCCTACATAGTAACTTGCAACTTTGAATGAGAATGTGCTTGCTTACAGCAACGTGCTATATGTTCTGAATGCCCGAATTGGGAATCTGTGTCAAAACTTTGTTAGGAATTATGTGATCCTTACTAGCTGGAAGTAAGGGAGATGGGGCATGAAGTTATATCTAGGAGTTGGACACATACCAAGTTTAGCTCAGTTCTGGGCATCTTTGAAATACCTATACAAACTTGTTCCTACATAGTAACTTGCAACTTTGAATGAGAATGTGCTTGCTTACAGCAACGTGCTATATGTTCTGAATGCCCGAATTGGGAATCTGTGTCAAAACTTTGTTAGGAATTATGTGATCCTTACTAGCTGGAAGTAAGGGAGATGGGGCATGAAGATATTTCTTGGAGTTGGAGACATACCAAGTTTAGCTTAGTTCTGGGCATCTTTGAAATACCTATACAAACTTGTTCCTACATAGTAACTTGCATCTTTGAATGAGAATGTGCTTGCTTACAGCAACGTTCTATATGTTCTGAATGCCCGAAATTGGCAATCTGTGTCAAAAGTTTGTTAGGAATTATGTGATCCTTACTAGCTGGAAGTAAGGGAGATGGGGCATGAAGTTATTTCTAGGAGTTGGACACATACCAAGTTTAGCTCAGTTCTGGGCATCTTTGAAATACCTATACAAACTTGTTCCTACCTAGTAACTTGCATCTTTGAATGAGAATATGCTTGCTTACAGCAACGTGCTATATGTTCTGAATGCCCGAATTGGGAATCTGTGTCAAAACTTTGTTAGGAATTATGTGATCCTTACTAGCTGGAAGTAAGGGAGATGGGGCATGAAGTTATTTCTAGGAGTTGGACACATACCAAGTTTAGCTCAGTTCTGGGCATCTTTGAAATACCTATACAAACTTGTTCCTACATAGTAACTTGCAACTTTGAATGAGAATGTGCTTGCTTACAGCAACGTGCTATATGTTCTGAATGCCCGAATTGGCAATCTGTGTCAAAACTTTGTTAGGAATTATGTGATCCTTGCTAGCTGGAAGTAAGGGAGATGGGGCATGAAGTTATTTCTAGGAGTTGGACACATACCAAGTTTAGCTCAGTTCTGGGCATCTTTGAAATACCTATACAAACTTGTTCCTACCTAGTAACTTGCATCTTTGAATGAGAATCTGCTTGCTTACAGCAACGTGCTATATGTTCTGAATGCCCGAATTGGGAATCTGTGTCAAAACTTTGTTAGGAGTTATGTGATCCTTACTAGCTAGAAGTAAGGGAGATGGGGCATGAAGTTATTTCTAGGAGTTGGACACATACCAAGTTTAGCTCAGTTCTGGGCATCTTTGAAATACCTATACAAACTTGTTCCTACATAGTAACTTGCATCTTTGAATGAGAATCTGCTTGCTTACAGCAACGTGCTATATGTTCTGAATGCCCGAATTGGGAATCTGTGTCAAAACTTTGTTAGGAATTATGTGATCCTTACTAGCTGGAAGTAAGGGAGATGGGGCATGAAGTTATTTCTAGGAGTTGGACACATACCAACTTTAGCTCAGTTCTGGGCATCTTTGAAATACCTATACAAACTTGTTCCTACATAGTAACTTGCATCTTTGAATGAGAATCTGCTTGCTTACAGCAACGTGCTATATGTTCTGAATGCCCGAATTGGGAATCTGTGTCAAAACTTTGTTAGGAATTATGTCATCCTTACTAGCTGGAAGTAAGGGAGATGGGGCATGAAGTTATTTCTAGGAGGTGGACACATACCAAGTTTAGCTCAGTTCTGGGCATCTTTGAAATACCTATACAAACTTGTTCCTACCTAGTAACTTGCATCTTTGAATGAGAATATGCTTGCTTACAGCAACGTGCTATATGTTCTGAATGCCCGAATAGGGAATCTGTGTCAAAACTTTGTTAGGAATTATGTGATCCTTACAAGCTGGAAGTAAGGGAGATGCGGCATGAAGTTATTTCTAGGAGTTGGACACATACCAAGTTTAGCTCAGTTCTGGGCATCTTTGAAATACCTATACAAACTTGTTCCTACCTAGTAACTTGCATCTTTGAATGAGAATGTGCTTGCTTACAGCAACGTGCTATATGTTCTGAATGCCCGAATTGGGAATCTGTGTCAAAACTTTGTTAGGAATTATGTGATCCTTACTAGCTGGAAGTAAGGGAGATGGGGCATGAAGTTATTTCTAGGAGTTGGACACATACCAAGTTTAGCTCAGTTCTGGGCATCTTTGAAATACCTATACAAACTTGTTCCTACATAGTAACTTGCAACTTTGAATGAGAATGTGCTTGCTTACAGCAACGTGCTATATGTTCTGAATGCCCGAATTGGGAATCTGTGTCAAAACTTTGTTAGGATTTATGTGATCCGTACTAGCTGGAAGTAAGGCAGATGGGGCATGATGTTATTTCTAGGAGTTGGACACATACCAAGTTTAGCTCAGTTCTGGGCATCTTTGTAATACCTATACAAACTTGTTCCTACATAGTAACTTGCAACTTTGAATGAGAATGTGCTTGCTTACAGCAACGTGCTATATGTTCTGAATGCCCGAATTGGGAATCTGTGTCAAAACTTTGTTAGGAATTATGTGATCCTTACTAGCTGGAAGTAAGGGAGATGGGGCATGAAGTTATATCTAGGAGTTGGACACATACCAAGTTTAGCTCAGTTCTGGGCATCTTTGAAATACCTATACAAACTTGTTCCTACATAGTAACTTGCAACTTTGAATGAGAATGTGCTTGCTTACAGCAACGTGCTATATGTTCTGAATGCCCGAATTGGGAATCTGTGTCAAAACTTTGTTAGGAATTATGTGATCCTTACTAGCTGGAAGTAAGGGAGATGGGGCATGAAGTTATTTCTTGGAGTTGGAGACATACCAAGTTTAGCTTAGTTCTGGGCATCTTTGAAATACCTATACAAACTTGTTCCTACATAGTAACTTGCATCTTTGAATGAGAATGTGCTTGCTTACAGCAACGTTCTATATGTTCTGAATGCCCGAAATTGGCAATCTGTGTCAAAAGTTTGTTAGGAATTATGTGATCCTTACTAGCTGGAAGTAAGGGAGATGGGGCATGAAGTTATTTCTAGGAGTTGGACACATACCAAGTTTAGCTCAGTTCTGGGCATCTTTGAAATACCTATACAAACTTGTTCCTACCTAGTAACTTGCATCTTTGAATGAGAATATGCTTGCTTACAGCAACGTGCTATATGTTCTGAATGCCCGAATTGGGAATCTGTGTCAAAACTTTGTTAGGAATTATGTGATCCTTACTAGCTGGAAGTAAGGGAGATGGGGCATGAAGTTATTTCTAGGAGTTGGACACATACCAAGTTTAGCTCAGTTCTGGGCATCTTTGAAATACCTATACAAACTTGTTCCTACATAGTAACTTGCATCTTTGAATGAGAATCTGCTTGCTTACAGCAACGTGCTATATGTTCTGAATGCCCGAATTGGGAATCTGTGTCAAAACTTTGTTAGGAATTATGTGATCCTTACTAGCTGGAAGTAAGGGAGATGAGGCATGAAGTTATTTCTAGGAGTTGGACACATACCAACTTTAGCTCAGTTCTGGGCATCTTTGAAATACCTATGCAAACTTGTTCCTACATAGTAACTTGCATCTTTGAATGAGAATCTGCTTGCTTACAGCAACGTGCTATATGTTCTGAATGCCCGAATTGGGAATCTGTGTCAAAACTTTGTTAGGAATTATGTCATCCTTACTAGCTGGAAGTAAGGGAGATGGGGCATGAAGTTATTTCTAGGAGGTGGACACATACCAAGTTTAGCTCAGTTCTGGGCATCTTTGAAATACCTATACAAACTTGTTCCTACCTAGTAACTTGCATCTTTGAATGAGAATATGCTTGCTTACAGCAACGTGCTATATGTTCTGAATGCCCGAATAGGGAATCTGTGTCAAAACTTTGTTAGGAATTATGTGATCCTTACAAGCTGGAAGTAAGGGAGATGCGGCATGAAGTTATTTCTAGGAGTTGGACACATACCAAGTTTAGCTCAGTTCTGGGCATCTTTGAAATACCTATACAAACTTGTTCCTACCTAGTAACTTGCATCTTTGAATGAGAATGTGCTTGCTTACAGCAACGTGCTATATGTTCTGAATGCCCGAATTGGGAATCTGTGTCAAAACTTTGTTAGGAATTATGTGATCCTTACTAGCTGGAAGTAAGGGAGATGGGGCATGAAGTTATTTCTAGGAGTTGGACACATACCAAGTTTAGCTCAGTTCTGGGCATCTTTGAAATACCTATACAAACTTGTTCCTACATAGTAACTTGCAACTTTGAATGAGAATGTGCTTGCTTACAGCAACGTGCTATATGTTCTGAATGCCCGAATTGGGAATCTGTGTCAAAACTTTGTTAGGATTTATGTGATCCGTACTAGCTGGAAGTAAGGCAGATGGGGCATGATGTTATTTCTAGGAGTTGGACACATACCAAGTTTAGCTCAGTTCTGGGCATCTTTGTAATACCTATACAAACTTGTTCCTACATAGTAACTTGCAACTTTGAATGAGAATGTGCTTGCTTACAGCAACGTGCTATATGTTCTGAATGCCCGAATTGGGAATCTGTGTCAAAACTTTGTTAGGAATTATGTGATCCTTACTAGCTGGAAGAAAGGGAGATGGGGCATGAAGTTATATCTAGGAGTTGGACACATACCAAGTTTAGCTCAGTTCTGGGCATCTTTGAAATACCTATACAAACTTGTTCCTACATAGTAACTTGCAACTTTGAATGAGAATGTGCTTGCTTACAGCAACGTGCTATATGTTCTGAATGCCCGAATTGGGAATCTGTGTCAAAACTTTGTTAGGAATTATGTGATCCTTACTAGCTGGAAGAAAGGGAGATGGGGCATGAAGTTATTTCTTGGAGTTGGAGACATACCAAGTTTAGCTTAGTTCTGGGCATCTTTGAAATACCTATACAAACTTGTTCCTACATAGTAACTTGCATCTTTGAATGAGAATGTGCTTGCTTACAGCAACGTTCTATATGTTCTGAATGCCCGAAATTGGCAATATGTGTCAAAAGTTTGTTAGGAATTATGTGATCCTTACTAGCTGGAAGTAAGGGAGATGGGGCATGAAGTTATTTCTAGGAGTTGGACACATACCAAGTTTAGCTCAGTTCTGGGCATCTTTGAAATACCTATACAAACTTGTTCCTACCTAGTAACTTGCATCTTTGAATGAGAATATGCTTGCTTACAGCAACGTGCTATATGTTCTGAATGCCCGAATTGGGAATCTGTGTCAAAACTTTGTTAGGAATTATGTGATCCTTACTAGCTGGAAGTAAGGGAGATGGGGCATGAAGTTATTTATAGGAGTTGGACACATACCAAGTTTAGCTCAGTTCTGGGCATCTTTGAAATACCTATACAAACTTGTTCCTACATAGTAACTTGCAACTTTGAATGAGAATGTGCTTGCTTACAGCAACGTGCTATATGTTCTGAATGCCCGAATTGGCAATCTGTGTCAAAACTTTGTTAGGAATTATGTGATCCTTACTAGCTGGAAGTAAGGGAGATGGGGCATGAAGTTATTTCTAGGAGTTGGACACATACCAAGTTTAGCTCAGTTCTGGGCATCTTTGAAATACCTATACAAACTTGTTCCTACCTAGTAACTTGCATCTTTGAATGAGAATCTGCTTGCTTACAGCAACGTGCTATATGTTCTGAATGCCCGAATTGGGAATCTGTGTCAAAACTTTGTTAGGAGTTATGTGATCCTTACTAGCTAGAAGTAAGGGAGATGGGGCATGAAGTTATTTCTAGGAGTTGGACACATACCAAGTTTAGCTCAGTTCTGGGCATCTTTGAAATACCTATACAAACTTGTTCCTACATAGTAACTTGCATCTTTGAATGAGAATGTGCTTGCTTACAGCAACGTGCTATATGTTCTGAATGCCCGAATTGGGAATCTGTGTCAAAACTTTGTAAGGAATTATGTGATCCTTACTAGCTGGAAGTAAGGGAGATGGGGCATGAAGTTATTTCTAGGAGTTGGACACATACCAACTTTAGCTCAGTTCTGGGCATCTTTGAAATACCTATACAAACTTGTTCCTACATAGTAACTTGCATCTTTGAATGAGAATCTGCTTGCTTACAGCAACGTGCTATATGTTCTGAATGCCCGAATTGGGAATCTGTGTCAAAACTTTGTTAGGAATTATGTCATCCTTACTAGCTGGAAGTAAGGGAGATGGGGCATGAAGTTATTTCTAGGAGGTGGACACATACCAAGTTTAGCTCAGTTCTGGGCATCTTTGAAATACCTATACAAACTTGTTCCTACCTAGTAACTTGCATCTTTGAATGAGAATATGCTTGCTTACAGCAACGTGCTATATGTTCTGAATGCCCGAATAGGGAATCTGTGTCAAAACTTTGTTAGGAATTATGTGATCCTTACAAGCTGCAAGTAAGGGAGATGCGGCATGAAGTTATTTCTAGGAGTTGGACACATACCAAGTTTAGCTCAGTTCTGGGCATCTTTGAAATACCTATACAAACTTGTTCCTACCTAGTAACTTGCATCTTTGAATGAGAATGTGCTTGCTTACAGCAACGTGCTATATGTTCTGAATGCCCGAATTGGGAATCTGTGTCAAAACTTTGTTAGGAATTATGTGATCCTTACTAGCTGGAAGTAAGGGAGATGGGGCATGAAGTTATTTATAGGAGTTGGACACATACCAAGTTTAGCTCAGTTCTGGGCATCTTTGAAATACCTATGCAAACTTGTTCCTACATAGTAACTTGCAACTTTGAAAGAGAATGTGCTTGCTTGCAGCAACATGCTATATGTTCTGAATGCCCGAATAGGGAATCTGTGTCAAAACTTAGTTAGGAATTATGTGATCCTTACAAGCTGGAAGTAAGGGAGATGGGGCATGAAGTTATTTCTAGGAGTTGGACACATACCAAGTTTAGCTCAGTTCTGGGCATCTTTGAAATACCTATACAAACTTGTTACTACCTAGTAACTTGCATCTTTGAATGATAATGTGCTTGCTTACAGCACGTGCTATATGTTCTGAATGCCCGAATTGGGAATCTGTGTCAAAACTTTGTTAGGAATTATGTGATCCTTACTAGCTGGAAGTAAGGGAGATGGGGCATGAAGTTATTTCTAGGAGTTGGACACATACCAAGTTTAGCTCAGTTCTGGGCATCTTTGAAATACCTACACAAACTTGTTCCTACATAGTAACTTGCAACTTTGAATGAGAATGTGCTTGCTTACAGCAACGTGCTATATGTTCTGAATGCCCGAATTGGGAATCTGTGTCAAAACTTTGTTAGGAATTATGTGATCCTTACTAGCTGGAAGTAAGGGAGATGGGGCATGAAGTTATTTCTAGGAGTTGGACACATACCAAGTTTAGCTCAGTTCTGGGCATCTTTGAAATACCTATACAAACTTGTTCCTACATAGTAACTTGCAACTTTGAATGAGAAAGTGCTTGCTTACAGCAACGTGCTATATGTTCTGAATGCCCGAATTGGGAATCTGTGTCAAAACTTTGTTAGGAATTATGTGATCCTTACTAGCTGGAAGTAAGGGAGATGGGGCATGAAGTTATTTCTTGGAGTTGGAGACATACCAAGTTTAGCTCAGTTCTGGGCATCTTTGAAATACCTATACAAACTTGTTCCTAAATAGTAACTTGCATCTTTGAATGAGAATGTGCTTGCTTACAGCAACGTTCTATATGTTCTGAATGCCCGAATTGGCAATCTGTGTCAAAAGTTTGTTTGGAATTATGTGATCCTTACTAGCTGGAAGTAAGGGAGATGGGGCATGAAGTTATTTCTAGGAGTTGGACACATACCAAGTTTAGCTCAGTTCTGGGCATCTTTGAAATACCTATACAAACTTGTTCCTACCTAGTAACTTGCATCTTTGAATGAGAATATGCTTGCTTACAGCAACGTGCTATATGTTCTGAATGCCCGAATAGGGAATCTGTGTCAAAACTTTGTTAGGAATTATGTGATCCTTACAAGCTGGAAGTAAGGGAGATGGGGCATGAAGTTATTTCTAGGAGTTGGACACATACCAAGTTTAGCTCAGTTCTGGGCATCTTTGAAATACCTATACAAACTTGTTCCTACATAGTAACTTGCATCTTTGAATGAGAATCTGCTTGCTTACAGCAACGTGCTATATGTTCTGAATGCCCGAATTGGGAATCTGTGTCAAAACTTTGTTAGGAATTATGTGATCCTTACTAGCTGGAAGTAAGGGAGATGGGGCATGAAGTTATTTCTAGGAGTTGGACACATACCAACTTTAGCTCAGTTCTGGGCATCTTTGAAATACCTATACAAACTTGTTCCTACATAGTAACTTGCATCTTTGAATGAGAATCTGCTTGCTTACAGCAACGTGCTATATGTTCTGAATGCCCGAATTGGGAATCTGTGTCAAAACTTTGTTAGGAATTATGTCATCCTTACTAGCTGGAAGTAAGGGAGATGGGGCATGAAGTTATTTCTAGGAGGTGGACACATACCAAGTTTAGCTCAGTTCTGGGCATCTTTGAAATACCTATACAAACTTGTTCCTACCTAGTAACTTGCATCTTTGAATGAGAATGTGCTTGCTTACAGCAACGTGCTATATGTTCTGAATGCCCGAATTGGGAATCTGTGTCAAAACTTTGTTAGGAATTATGTGATCCTTACTAGCTGGAAGTAAGGGAGATGGGGCATGAAGTTATTTATAGGAGTTGGACACATACCAAGTTTAGCTCAGTTCTGGGCATCTTTGAAATACCTATACAAACTTGTTCCTACATAGTAACTTGCAACTTTGAATGAGAATGTGCTTGCTTACAGCAACGTGCTATAGGTTCTGAATGCCCGAATTGGCAATCTGTGTCAAAACTTTGTTAGGAATTATGTGATCCTTACTAGGTGGAAGTAAGGGAGATAGGGCATGAAGTTATTTCTAGGAGTTGGACACATACCAAGTTTAGCTCAGTTCTGGGCATCTTTGAAATACCTATACAAACTTGTTCCTACATAGTAACTTGCAACTTTGAAAGAGAATGTGCTTGCTTGCAGCAACGTGCTATATGTTCTGAATGCCCGAATAGGGAATCTGTGTCAAAACTTATTTAGGAATTATGTGATCCTTACAAGCTGGAAGTAAGGGAGATGGGGCATGAAGTTATTTCTAGGAGTTGGACACATACCAAGTTTAGCTCAGTTCTGGGCATCTTTGAAATACCTATACAAACTTGTTCCTACATAGTAACTTGCAACTTTGAATGAGAATGTGCTTGCTTGTAGCAACGTGCTATATGTTCTGAATGCCCGATTTGGGAATCTGTGTCAAAACTTTGTTAGGAATTATGTGATCCTTACTAGCTGGAAGTAAGGGAGATGGAGCATGAAGTTATTTCTAGGAGTTGGACACATACCAAGTTTAGCTCAGTTCTGGGCATCTTTGAAATACCTATACAAACTTGTTCCTACATAGTAACTTGCATCTTTGAATGAGAATGTGCTTGCTTACAGCAACGTGCTATATGTTCTGAATGCCCGAATTGGCAATCTGTGTCAAAACTTTGTTAGGAATTATGTGATCCTTACTAGCTGGAAGTAAGGGAGATGGGGCATGAAGTTATTTCTAGGAGTTGGACACATACCAAGTTTAGCTCAGTTCTGGGCATCTTTGAAATACCTATACAAACTTGTTCCTACATAGTAACTTGCATCTTTGAATGAGAATGTGCTTGCTTACAGCAACGTGCTATATGTTCTGAATGCCCGAATTGGCAGTCTGTGTCAAAACTTTGTTAGGAATTATGTGATCCTTACTAGCTGGAAGTAAGGGAGATGGGGCATGAAGTTGTTTCTAGGAGTTGGACACATACCAAGTTTAGCTCAGTTCTGGGCATCTTTGAAATACCTATACAAACTTGTTCCTACATAGTATACTTGCAACTTTGAATGAGAATGTGCTTGCTTGCAGCAACGTGCTATATGTTCTGAATGCCCGAATAGGGAATCTGTGTCAAAACTTTGTTAGGAATTATGTGATCCTTACTAGCTGGAAGTAAGGGAGATGGAGCATGAAGTTATTTCTAGGAGTTGGACACATACCAAGTTTAGCTCAGTTCTGGGCATCTTTGAAATACCTATACAAACTTGTTACTACCTAGTAACTTGCATCTTTGAATGATAATGTGCTTGCTTACAGCAACGTGCTATATGTTCTGAATGCCCGAATAGGGAATCTGTGTCAAAACTTTGTTAGGAATTATGTGATCCTTACTAGCTGGAAGTAAGGGAGATGGGGCATGAAGTTATTTCTAGGAGTTGGACACATACCAAGTTTAGCTCAGTTCTGGGCATCTTTGAAATACCTATACAAACTTGTTCCTACATAATAACTTGCAACTTTGAATGAGAATGTGCTTGCTTACAGCAACGTGCTATATGTTCTGAATGCCCGAATTGGGAATCTGTGTCAAAACTTTGTTAGGAATTATGTGATCCTTACTAGCTGGAAGTAAGGGAGATGGGGCATGAAGTTATTTCTAGGAGTTGGACACATACCAAGTTTAGCTCAGTTCTGGGCATCTTTCAAATACCTATACAAACTTGTTCCTACCTAGTAACTTGCATCTTTGAATGAGAATCTGCTTGCTTACAGCAACGTGCTATATGTTCTGAATGCCCGAATTGGGAATCTGTGTCAAAACTTTGTTAGGAATTATGTGATCCTTACTAGCTAGAAGTAAGGGAGATGGGGCATGAAGTTATTTCTAGGAGTTGGACACATACCAAGTTTAGCTCAGTTCTGGGCATCTTTGAAATACCTATACAAACTTGTTCCTACATAGTAACATGCATCTTTGAATGAGAATCTGCTTGCTTACAGCAACGTGCTATATGTTCTGAATGCCCGAATTGGGAATCTGTGTCAAAACTTTGTTAGGAATTATGTGATCCTTACTAGCTGGAAGTAAGGGAGATGGGGCATGAAGTTATTTCTAGGAGTTGGACACATACCAACTTTAGCTCAGTTCTGGGCATCTTTGAAATACCTATACAAACTTGTTCCTACATAGTAACTTGCATCTTTGAATGAGAATCTGCTTGCTTACAGCAACGTGCTATATGTTCTGAATGCCCGAATTGGGAATCTGTGTCAAAACTTTGTTAGGAATTATGTCATCCTTACTAGCTGGAAGTAAGGGAGATGGGGCATGAAGTTATTTCTAGGAGGTGGACACATACCAAGTTTAGCTCAGTTCTGGGCATCTTTGAAATACCTATACAAACTTGTTCCTACCTAGTAACTTGCATCTTTGAATGAGAATATGCTTGCTTACAGCAACGTGCTATATGTTCTGAATGCCCGAATAGGGAATCTGTGTCAAAACTTTGTTAGGAATTATGTGATCCTTACAAGCTGGAAGTAAGGGAGATGGGGCATGAAGTTATTTCTAGGAGTTGGACACATACCAAGTTTAGCTCAGTTCTGGGCATCTTTGAAATACCTATACAAACTTGTTCCTACCTAGTAACTTGCATCTTTGAATGAGAATGTGCTTGCTTACAGCAACGTGCTATATGTTCTGAATGCCCGAATTGGGAATCTGTGTCAAAACTTTGTTAGGAATTATGTGATCCTTACTAGCTGGAAGTAAGGGAGATGGGGCATGAAGTTATTTATAGGAGTTGGACACATACCAAGTTTAGCTCAGTTCTGGGCATCTTTGAAATACCTATACAAACTTGTTCCTACATAGTAACTTGCAACTTTGAATGAGAATGTGCTTGCTTACAGCAACGTGCTATAGGTTCTGAATGCCCGAATTGGCAATCTGTGTCAAAACTTTGTTAGGAATTATGTGATCCTTACTAGGTGGAAGTAAGGGAGATAGGGCATGAAGTTATTTCTAGGAGTTGGACACATACCAACTTTAGCTCAGTTCTGGGCATCTTTGAAATACCTATACAAACTTGTTCCTACATAGTAACTTGCAACTTTGAAAGAGAATGTGCTTGCTTGCAGCAACGTGCTATATGTTCTGAATGCCCGAATAGGGAATCTGTGTCAAAACTTAGTTAGGAATTATGTGATCCTTACAAGCTGGAAGTAAGGGAGATGGGGCATGAAGTTATTTCTAGGAGTTGGACACATACCAAGTTTAGCTCAGTTCTGGGCATCTTTGAAATACCTATACAAACTTGTTCCTACCTAGTAACTTGCATCTTTGAATGAGAATGTGCTTGCTTACAGCAACGTGCTATATGTTCTGAAGGTCCGAATTGGGAATCTGTGTCAAAACTTTGTTAGGAATTATGTGATCCTTACTAGCTGGAAGTAAGGGAGATGGGGCATGAGGTTATTTATAGGAGTTGGACACATACCAAGTTTAGCTCAGTTCTGGGCATCTTTGAAATACCTATACAAACTTGTTCCTACATAGTAACTTGCAACTTTGAATGAGAATGTGCTTGCTTACAGCAACGTGCTATATGTTCTGAATGCCCGAATTGGCAATCTGTGTCAAAACTTTGTTAGGAATTATGTGATCCTTACTAGCTGGAAGTAAGGGAGATGGGGCATGAAATTATTTCTAGGAGTTGGACACATACCAAGTTTAGCTCAGTTCTGGGCATCTTTGAAATACCTATACAATCTTGTTCCTACATAGTAACTTGCAACTTTGAATGAGAATGTGCTTGCTTACAGCAACGTGCTATATGTTCTGAATGCCCGAATTGGCAATCTGTGTCAAAACTTTGTTAGGAATTATGTGATCCTTACTAGCTGGAAGTAAGGGAGATGGGGCATGAAGTTATTTCTAGGAGTTGGACACATACCAAGTTTAGCTCAGTTCTGGGCATCTTTGAAATACCTAAACAAACTTGTTCCTACATAGTAACTTGCAACTTTGAATGAGAATGTGCTTGCTTACAGCAACGTGCTATATGTTCTGAATGCCCGAATTGGGAATCTGTGTCAAAACTTTGTTAGGAATTATGTGATCCTTACTAGCTGGAAGTAAGGGAGATGGGGCATGAAGTTATTTCTAGGAGTTGGACACATCCCAAGTTTAGCTCAGTTCTGGGCATCTTTGAAATACCTATACAAACTTGTTCCTACATAGTAACTTGCATCTTTGAATGAGAATCTGCTTGCTTACAGCAACGTGCTATATGTTCTGAATGCCCGAATTGGGAATCTGTGTCAAAACTTTGTTAGGAATTATGTGATCCTTACTAGCTGGAAGTAAGGGAGATGGGGCATGAAGTTATTTCTAGGAGTTGGACACATACCAAGTTTAGCTCAGTTCTGGGCATCTTTGAAATACCTATACAAACTTGTTCCTACATAGTAACTTGCAACTTTGAATGAGAATGTGCTTGCTTACAGCAACGTGCTATATGTTCTGAATGCCCGAATTGGGAATCTGTGTCAAAACTTTGTTAGGAATTATGTGATCCTTACTAGCTGGAAGTAAGGGAGATGGGGCATGAAGTTATTTCTTGGAGTTGGAGACATACCAAGTTTAGCTCAGTTCTGGGCATCTTTGAAATACCTATACAAACTTGTTCCTACATAGTAACTTGCATCTTTGAATGAGAATGTGCTTGCTTACAGCAACGTTCTATATGTTCTGAATGCCCGAAATGGCAATCTGTGTCAAAAGTTTGTTAGGAATTATGTGATCCTTACTAGCTAGAAGTAAGGGAGATGGGGCATGAAGTTATTTCTAGGAGTTGGACACATACCAAGTTTAGCTCAGTTCTGGGCATCTTTGAAATACCTATACAAACTTGTTCCTACCTAGTAACTTGCATCTTTGAATGAGAATATGCTTGCTTACAGCAACGTGCTATATGTTCTGAATGCCCGAATAGGGAATCTGTGTCAAAACTTTGTTAGGAATTATGTGATCCTTACAAGCTGGAAGTAAGGGAGATGGGGCATGAAGTTATTTCTAGGAGTTGGACACATACCAAGTTTAGCTCAGTTCTGGGCATCTTTGAAATACCTATACAAACTTGTTCCTACCTAGTAACTTGCATCTTTGAATGAGAATGTGCTTGCTTACAGCAACGTGCTATATGTTCTGAATGTCCGAATTGGGAATCTGTGTCAAAACTTTGTTAGGAATTATGTGATCCTTACTAGCTGGAAGTAAGGGAGATGGGGCATGAGGTTATTTATAGGAGTTGGACACATACCAAGTTTAGCTCAGTTCTGGGCATCTTTGAAATACCTATACAAACTTGTTCCTACATAGTAACTTGCAACTTTGAATGAGAATGTGCTTGCTTACAGCAACGTGCTATATGTTCTGAATGCCCGAATTGGCAATCTCTGTCAAAACTTTGTTAGGAATTATGTGATCCTTACTAGCTGGAAGAAAGGGAGATGGGGCATGAAGTTATTTCTAGGAGTTGGACACATACCAAGTTTAGCTCAGTTCTGGGCATCTTTGAAATACCTATACAAACTTGTTCCTACATAGTAACTTGCAACTTTGAATGAGAATGTGCTTGCTTACAGCAACATGCTATATGTTCTGAAAGCCCGAATTGGGAATCTGTGTCAAATCTTTGTTAGGAATTATGTGATCCTTACTAGCTGGAAGTAAGGGAGATGGGGCATGAAGTTATTTATAGGAGTTGGACACATACCAAGTTTAGCTCAGTTCTGGGCATCTTTGAAATACCTATACAAACTTGTTCCTACATAGTAACTTGCAACTTTGAATGAGAATGTGCTTGCTTACAGCAACGTGCTATATGTTCTGAATGCCCGAATTGGCAATCTGTGTCAAAACTTTGTTAGGAATTATGTGATCCTTACTAGCTGGAAGTAAGGGAGATCGGGCATGAAGTTATTTCTAGGAGTTGGACACATACCAAGTTTAGCTCAGTTCTGGGCATCTTTGAAATACCTATACAAACTTGTTCCTACATAGTAACTTGCAACTTTGAATGAGAATGTGCTTGATTACAGCAACGTGCTATATGTTCTGAATGCCCGAATTGGGAATCTGTGTCAAAACTTTGTTAGGAATTATGTGATCCTTACTAGCTGGAAGTAAGGGAGATGGGGCATGAAGTTATTTCTAGGAGTTGGACACATACCAAGTTTAGCTCAGTTCTGGGCATCTTTGAAATACCTATACAAACTTGTTCCTACATAGTAACTTGCATCTTTGAATGAGAATCTGCTTGCTTACAGCAACGTGCTATATGATCTGAATGCCCGAATTGGGAATCTGTGTCAAAACTTTGTTAGGAATTATGTGATCCTTACTAGCTGGAAGTAAGGGAGATGGGGCATGAAGTTATTTCTAGGAGTTGGACACATACCAAGTTTAGCTCAGTTCTGGGCATCTTTGAAATACCTATACAAACTTGTTCCTACATAGTAACTTGCAACTTTGAATGAGAATGTGCTTGCTTACAGCAACGTGCTATATGTTCTGAATGCCCGAATTGGGAATCTGTGTCAAAACTTTGTTAGGAATTATGTGATCCATACTAGGTGGAAGTAAGGGAGATGGGGCATGAAGTTATTTCTTGGAGTTGGAGACATACCAAGTTTAGCTCTGTTCTGGGCATCTTTGAAATACCTATACAAACTTGTTCCTACATAGTAACTTGCATCTTTGAATGAGAATGTGCTTGCTTACAGCAACATTCTATATGTTCTGAATGCCCGAAATGGCAATCTGTGTCAAAAGTTTGTTAGGAATTATGTGATCCTTACTAGCTAGAAGTAAGAGAGATGGGGCATGAAGTTATTTCTAGGAGTTGGACACATACCAAGTTTAGCTCAGTTCTGGGCATCTTTGAAATACCTATACAAACTTGTTCCTACCTAGTAACTTGCATCTTTGAATGAGAATATGCTTGCTTACAGCAACGTGCTATATGTTCTGAATGCCCGAATAGGGAATCTGTGTCAAAACTTTGTTAGGAATTATGTGATCCTTACAAGCTGGAAGTAAGGGAGATGGGGCATGAAGTTATTTCTAGGAGTTGGACACATACCAAGTTTAGCTCAGTTCTGGGCATCTTTGAAATACCTATACAAACTTGTTCCTACCTAGTAACTTGCATCTTTGAATGAGAATGTGCTTGCTTACAGCAACGTGCTATATGTTCTGAATGCCCGAATTGGGAATCTGTGTCAAAACTTTGTTAGGAATTATGTGATCCTTACTAGCTGGAAGTAAGGGAGATGGGGCATGAAGTTATTTCTAGGAGTTGGACACATACCAAGTTTAGCTCAGTTCTGGGCATCTTTGAAATACCTATACAAACTTGTTCCTACATAGTAACTTGCAACTTTGAATGAGAATGTGCTTGCTTACAGCAACGTGCTATATGTTCTGAATGCCCGAATTGGGAATCTGTGTCAAAACTTTGTTAGGAATTATGTGATCCTTACTAGCTGGAAGTAAGGGAGATGGGGCATGAAGTTATTTCTAGGAGTTGGACACATACCAAGTTTAGCTCACTTCTGGGCATCTTTGAAATACCTATACAAACTTGTTCCTACATAGTAACTTGCATCTTTGAATGAGAATCTGCTTGCTTACAGCAACGTGCTATATGTTCTGAATGCCCGAATTGGGAATCTGTGTCAAAACTTTGTTAGGAATTATGTGATCCTTACTAGCTGGAAGTAAGGGAGATGGGGCATGAAGTTATTTCTAGGAGTTGGACACATACCAAGTTTAGCTCAGTTCTGGGCATCTTTGAAATACCTATACAAACTTGTTCCTACATAGTAACTTGCAACTTTGAATGAAAATGTGCTTGCTTACAGCAGCGTGCTATATGTTCTGAATGCCCGAATTGGGAATCTGTGTCAAAACTTTGTTAGGAATTATGTGATCCTTACTAGCTGGAAGTAAGGGAGATGGGGCATGAAGTTATTTCTAGGAGTTGGACACATACCAAGTTTAGCTCAGTTCTGGGCATCTTTGAAATACCTATACAAACTTGTTCCTACATAGTAACTCGCAACTTTGAAGGAGAATGTGCTTGCTTACAGCAACGTGCTATATGTTCTGAATGCCCGAATTGGGAATCTGTGTCAAAACTTTGTTAGGAATTATGTGATCCTTACTAGCTGGAAGTAAGGGAGATGGGGCATGAAGTTATTTCTAGGAGTTGGACACATACCAAGTTTAGCTCAGTTCTGGGCTTCTTTGAAATACCTATACAAACTTGTTCCTACATAGTAACTTGCAACTTTGAAAGAGAATGTGCTTGCTTGCAGCAACGTGCTATATGTTCTGAATGCCCGAATAGGGAATCTGTGTCAAAACTTAGTTAGGAATTATGTGATCCTTACAAGCTGGAAGTAAGGGAGATGGGGCATGAAGTTATTTCTAGGAGTTGGACACATACCAAGTTTAGCTCAGTTCTGGGCATCTTTGAAATACCTATACAAACTTGTTCCTACCTAGTAACTTGCATCTTTGAGTGAGAATGTGCTTGCTTACAGCAACGTGCTATATGTTCTGAATGTCCGAATTGGGAATCTGTGTCAAAACTTTGTTAGGAATTATGTGATCCTTACTAGCTGGAAGTAAGGGAGATGGGGCATGAGGTTATTTATAGGAGTTGGACACATACCAAGTTTAGCTCAGTTCTGGGCATCTTTGAAATACCTATACAAACTTGTTCCTACCTAGTAACTTGCATCTTTGAATGAGAATGTGCTTGCTTACAGCAACGTGCTATATGTTCTGAATGCCCGAATTGGGAATCTGTGTCAAAACTTTGTTAGGAATTATGTGATCCTTACTAGCTGGAAGTAAGGGAGATGGGGCATGAAGTTATTTCTAGGAGTTGGACACATACCAAGTTTAGCTCAGTTCTGGGCATCTTTGAAATACCTATACAAACTTGTTCCTACATAGTAACTTGCATCTTTGAATGAGAATCTGCTTGCTTACAGCAACGTGCTATATGTTCTGAATGCCCGAATTGGGAATCTGTGTCAAAACTTTGTTAGGAATTATGTGATCCTTACTAGCTGGAAGTAAGGGAGATGGGGCATGAAGTTATTTCTAGGAGTTGGACACATACCAAGTTTAGCTCAGTTCTGGGCATCTTTGAAATACCTATACAAACTTGTTCCTACATAGTAACTTGCATCTTTGAATGAGAATGTGCTTGCTTACAGCAACATGCTATATGTTCTGAATGCCCGAATTGGGAATCTGTGTCAAAACTTTGTTAGGAATTATGTGATCCTTAGTAGCTGGAAGTAAGGGAGATGGGGCATGAAGTTATTTCTAGGAGTTGGACACATACCAAGTTTAGCTCAGTTCTGGGCATCTTTGAAATACCTATACAAACTTGTTCCTACCTAGTAACTTGCATCTTTGAATGAGAATGTGCTTGCTTACAGCAACGTGCTATATGTTGTGAATGTCCGAATTGGGAATCTGTGTCAAAACTTTGTTAGGAATTATGTGATCCTTACTAGCTGGAAGTAAGGGAGATGGGGCATGAGGTTATTTATAGGAGTTGGACACATACCAAGTTTAGCTCAGTTCTGGGCATCTTTGAAATACCTATACAAACTTGTTCCTACCTAGTAACTTGCATCTTTGAATGAGAATGTGCTTGCTTACAGCAACGTGCTATATGTTCTGAATGCCCGAATTGGCAATCTGTGTCAAAACTTTGTTAGGAATTATGTGATCCTTACTAGCTGGAAGTAAGGGAGATGGGGCATGAAGTTATTTCTAGGAGTTGGACACATACCAAGTTTAGCTCAGTTCTGGGCATCTTTGAAATACCTATACAAACTTGTTCCTACATAGTAACTTGCAACTTTGAATGAGAATGTGCTTGCTTACAGCAACGTGCTATATGATCTGAATGTCCGAATTGGGAATCTGTGTCAAAACTTTGTTAGGAATTATGTGATCCTTACTAGCTGGAAGTAAGGGAGATGGGGCATGAAGTTATTTCTAGGAGTTGGACACATACCAAGTTTAGCTCAGTTCTGGGCATCTTTGAAATACCTATACAAACTTGTTCCTACATAGTAACTTGCATCTTTGAATGAGAATCTGCTTGCTTACAGCAACGTGCTATATGTTCTGAATGCCCGAATTGAGAATCTGTGTCAAAAGTTTGTTAGGAATGATGTGATCCTTACTAGCTGGAAGTAAGGGAGATGGGGCATGAAGTTATTTCTAGGAGTTGGACACATACCAAGTTTAGCTCAGTTCTGGGCATCTTTGAAATACCTATACAAACTTGTTCCTACATAGTAACTTGCAACTTTGAATGAGAATGTGCTTGCTTACAGCAACGTGCTATATGTTCTGAATGCCCGAATTGCGAATCTGTGTCAAAACTTTGTTAGGAATTATGTGATCCTTACTAGCTGGAAGTCAGGGAGATGGGGCATGAAGTTATTTCTATGAGTTGGACACATACCAAGTTTAGCTCAGTTCTGGGCATCTTTGAAATACCTATACAAACTTGTTCCTACATAGTAACTTGCAACTTTGAATGAGAATGTGCTAGCTTACAGCAACGTGCTATATGTTCTAAATGCCCGAATTGGGAATCTGTGTCAAAACATTGTTAGGAATTATGTGATCCTTACTAGCTGGAAGTAAGGGAGATGGGGCATGAAGTTATTTCTTGGAGTTGGAGACATACCAAGTTTAGCTCAGTTCTGGGCATCTTTGAAATACCTATACAAACTTGTTCCTACATAGTAACTTGCAACTTTGAATGAGAATGTGCTTGCTTGCAGCAACGTGCTATATGTTCTGAATGCCCGAATAGTGAATCTGTGTCAAAACTTTGTTAGGAATTATGCGATCCTTACTAGCTGGAAGTAAGGGAGATGGGGCATGAAGTTATTTTTAGGAGTTGGACACATACCAAGTTTAGCTCAGTTCTGGGCATCTTTGAAATACCTATACAAACTTGTTCCTACATAGTAACTTGCATCTTTGAATGAGAATGTGCTTGGTTACAGCAACGTGCTATATGTTCTGAATGCCCGAATTGGCAATCTGTGTCAAAACTTTGTTAGGAATTATGTGATCCTTACTAGCTGGAAGTAAGGGAGATGGGGCATGAAGTTATTTCTAGGAGTTGGACACATACCAAGTTTAGCTCAGTTCTGGGCATCTTTGAAATACCTATATAAACTTGTTCCTACATAGTAACTTGCAACTTTGAATGAGAATGTGCTTGCTTACAGCAACGTGCTATAAGTTCTGAATGCCCGAATTGGGAATCTGTGTCAAATCTTTGTTAGGAATTATGTGATCCTTACTAGCTGGAAGTAAGGGAGATGGGGCATGAAGTTATTTCTAGGAGTTGGACACATACCAAGTTTAGCTCAGTTCTGGGCATCTTTGAAATACCTATACAAACTTGTTCCTACATAGTAACTTGCATCTTTGAATGAAAATGTGCTTGCTTACAGCAACGTGCTATATGTTCTGAATGCCCGAATTGGCAATCTGTGTCAAAACTTTGTTAGGAATTATGTGATCCTTACTAGCTGGAAGTAAGGGAGATGGGGCATGAAGTTATTTCTAGGAGTTGGACACATACCAAGTTTAGCTCAGTTCTGGGCATCTTTGAAATACCTATACAAACTTGTTCCTACATAGTAACTTGCAACTTTGAATGAAAATGTGCTTGCTTACAGCAACGTGCTATATGTTCTGAATGCCTAAATTGGGAATCTGTGTCAAAACTTTGTTAGGAATTATGTGATCCTTTCTAGCTGGAAGTAAGGGAGATGGGGCATGAAGTTATTTCTAGGAGTTGGACACATACCAAGTTTAGCTCAGTTCTGGGCATCTTTGAAATACCTATACAAACTTGTTCCTACATAGTAACTTGCATCTATGAATGAGAATGTGCTTGCTTACAGCAACGTGCTATATGTTCTGAATGCCCGAATTGGCAATCTGTGTCAAAACTTTGTTAGGAATTATGTGATCCTTACTAGCTGGAAGTAAGGGAGATGGGGCATGAAGTTATTTCTAGGAGTTGGACACATACCAAGTTTAGCTCAGTTCTGGGCATCTTTGAAATACCTATACAAACTTGTTCCTACATAGTAACTTGCAACTTTGAATGAGAATGTGCTTGCTTACAGCAACGTGCTATATGTTCTGAATGCCCGAATTGGGAATCTGTGTCAAAACTGTTAGGAATTATGTGATCCTTACTAGCTGGAAGTAAGGGAGATGGGGCATGAAGTTATTTCTAGGAGTTGGACACATACCAAGTTTAGCTCAGTTCTGGGCATCTTTGAAATACCTATACAAACTTGTTCCTACATAGTAACTTGCAACTTTGAATGAGAATGTGCTTGCTTACAGCAACGTGCTATATGTTCTGAATGCCCGAATTGGGAATCTGTGTCAAAACTTTGTTCGGAATTATGTGATCCTTACTAGCTGGAAGTAAGGGAGATGGGGCATGAAGTTATTTCTAGGAGTTGGACACATACCAAGTTTAGCTCAGTTCTGGGCATCTTTGAAATACCTATACAAACTTGTTCCTACATAGTAACTTGCAACTTTGAATGAGAATGTGCTTGCTTACAGCAACGTGCTATATGTTCTGAATGCCCGAATTGGGAATCTGTGTCAAAACTTTGTTAGGAATTATGTGATCCTTACTAGCTGGAAGTAAGGGAGTTGGGGCATGAAGTTATTACTAGGAGTTGGACACATACCAAGTTTAGCTCAGTTCTGGGCATCTTTGAAATACCTATACAAACTTGTTCCTACATAGTAACTTGCAACTTTGAATGAAAATGTGCTTGCTTACAGCAACGTGCTATATGTTCTGAATGCCTGAATTGGGAATCTGTGTCAAAACTTTGTTAGGAATTATGTGATCCTTACTAGCTGGAAGTAAGGGAGATGGGGCATGAAGTTATTTCTAGGAGTTGGACACATACCAAGTTTAGCTCAGTTCTGGGCATCTTTGAAATACCTATACAAACTTGTTCCTACATAGTAACTTGCATCTATGAATGAGAATGTGCTTGCTTACAGCAACGTGCTATATGTTCTGAATGCCCGAATTGGGAATCTGTGTCAAAACTGTTAGGAATTATGTGATCCTTACTAGCTGGAAGTAAGGGAGATGGGGCATGAAGTTATTTCTAGGAGTTGGACACATACCAAGTTTAGCTCAGTTCTGGGCATCTTTGAAATACCTATACAAACTTGTTCCTACATAGTAACTTGCAACTTTGAATGAGAATGTGCTTACTTACAGCAACGTGCTATATGTTCTGAATGCCCGAATTGGGAATCTGTGTCAAAACTTTGTTCGGAATTATGTGATCCTTACTAGCTGGAAGTAAGGGAGATGGGGTATGAAGTTATTTCTAGGAGTTGGACACATACCAAGTTTAGCTCAGTTCTGGGCATCTTTGAAATACCTATACAAACTTGTTCCTACATAGTAACTTGCAACTTTGAATGAGAATGTGCTTGCTTACAGCAACGTGCTATATGTTCTGAATGCCCGAATTGGGAATCTGTGTCAAAACTTTGTTAGGAATTATGTGATCCTTACTAGCTGGAAGTAAGGCAGATGGGGCATGAAGTTATTTCTAGGAGTTGGACACATACCAAGTTTAGCTCAGTTCTGGGCATCTTTGAAATATCTATACAATCTTGTTCCTACATAGTAACTTGCAACTTTGAATGAGAATGTGCTTGCTTACAGCAACGTGCTATATGTTCTGAATGCCCGAATTGGGAATCTGTGTCAAAACTTTGTTAGGAATTATGTGATCCTTACTAGCTGGAAGTAAGGGAGATGGGGCATGAAGTTATTTCTAGGAGTTGGACACATACCAAGTTTAGCTCAGTTCTGGGCATCTTTGAAATACCTATACAAACTAGTTCCTACATAGTAACTTGCAACTTTGAATGAGAATGTGCTTGCTTACAGCAACGTGCTATATGTTCTGAATGCCCGAATTGGCAATCTGTGTCAAAACTTTGTTCGGAATTATGTGATCCTTACTAGCTGGAAGTTAGGAAGATGGGGCATGAAGTTATTTCTAGGAGTTGGACACATACCAAGTTTAGCTCAGTTCTGGGCATCTTTGAAATACCTATACAAACTTGTTCCTACATAGTAACTTGCATCGTTGAATGAGAATGTGCTTGCTTACAGCAACGTGCTATATGTTCTGAATGCCCGAATAGTGAATCTGTGTCAAAAGTTTGTTAGGAATTATGCGATCCTTACTAGCTGGAAGTAAGGGAGATGGGGCATGAAGTTATTTCTAGGAGTTGGACACATACCAAGTTTAGCTCAGTTCTGGGCATCTTTGAAATACCTATACAAACTTGTTCCTACATAGTAACTTGCATCTTTGAATGAAAATGTGCTTGCTTACAGCAACGTGCTATATGTTCTGAATGCCCGAATTGGCAATCTGTGTCAAAACTTTGTTAGGAATTATGTGATCCTTACTAGCTGGAAGTAAGGGAGATGGGGCATGAAGTTATTTCTAGGATTTGGACACATACCAAGTTTAGCTCAGTTCTGGGCATCTTTGAAATACCTATACAAACTTGTTCCTACATAGTAACTTGCAACTTTGAATGAAAATGTGCTTTCTTACAGCAACGTGCTATATGTTCTGAATGCCCGAATTGGGAATCTGTGTCAAAACTTTGTTAGGAATTATGTGATCCTTACTAGCTGGAAGTAAGGGAGATGGGGCATGAAGTTATTTCTAGGAGTTGGACACATACCAAGTTTAGCTCAGTTCTGGGCATCTTTGAAATACCTATACAAACTTGTTCCTACATAGTAACTTGCATCTATGAATGAGAATGTGCTTGCTTACAGCAACGTGCTATATGTTCTGAATGCCCGAATTGGGAATCTGTGTCAAAACTTTGTTAGGAATTATGTGATCCTTACTAGCTGGAAGTAAGGGAGATGGGGCATGAAGTTATTTCTAGGAGTTGGACACATACCAAGTTTAGCTCAGTTCTGGGCATCTTTGAAATACCTATACAAACTTGTTCCTACATAGTAACTTGCAACTTTGAATGAGAATGTGCTTGCTTACAGCAACGTGCTATATGTTCTGAATGCCCGAATTGGGAATCTGTGTCAAAACTGTTAGGAATTATGTGATCCTTACTAGCTGGAAGTAAGGGAGATGGGGCATGAAGTTATTTCTAGGAGTTGGACACATACCAAGTTTAGCTCAGTTCTGGGCATCTTTGAAATACCTATAGAAACTTGTTCCTACATAGTAACTTGCAACTTTGAATGAGAATGTGCTTGCTTACAGCAACGTGCTATATGTTCTGAATGCCCGAATTGGGAATCTGTGTCAAAACTTTGTTCGGAATTATGTGATCCTTACTAGCTGGAAGTAAGGGAGATGGGGCATGAAGTTATTTCTAGGAGTTGGACACATACCAAGTTTAGCTCAGTTCTGGGCATCTTTGAAATACCTATACAAACTTGTTCCTACATAGTAACTTGCATCTATGAATGAGAATGTGCTTGCTTACAGCAACGTGCTATATGTTCTGAATGCCCGAATTGGCAATCTGTGTCAAAACTTTGTTAGGAATTATGTGATCCTTACTAGCTGGAAGTAAGGGAGATGGGGCATGAAGTTATTTCTAGGAGTTGGACACATACCAAGTTTAGCTCAGTTCTGGGCATCTTTGAAATACCTATACAAACTTGTTCCTACATAGTAACTTGCAACTTTGAATGAGAATGTGCTTGCTTACAGCAACGTGCTATATGTTCTGAATGCCCGAATTGGGAATCTGTGTCAAAACTGTTAGGAATTATGTGATCCTTACTAGCTGGAAGTAAGGGAGATGGGGCATGAAGTTATTTCTAGGAGTTGGACACATACCAAGTTTAGCTCAGTTCTGGGCATCTTTGAAATACCTATACAAACTTGTTCCTACATAGTAACTTGCAACTTTGAATGAGAATGTGCTTGCTTACAGCAACGTGCTATATGTTCTGAATGCCCGAATTGGGAATCTGTGTCAAAACTTTGTTCGGAATTATGTGATCCTTACTAGCTGGAAGTAAGGGAGATGGGGTATGAAGTTATTTCTAGGAGTTGGACACATACCAAGTTTAGCTCAGTTCTGGGCATCTTTGAAATACCTATACAAACTTGTTCCTACATAGTAACTTGCAACTTTGAATGAGAATGTGCTTGCTTACAGCAACGTGCTATATGTTCTGAATGCCCGAATTGGGAATCTGTGTCAAAACTTTGTTAGGAATTATGTGATCCTTACTAGCTGGAAGTAAGGGAGATGGGGCATGAAGTTATTTCTAGGAGTTGGACACATACCAAGTTTAGCTCAGTTCTGGGCATCTTTGAAATACCTATACAAACTTGTTCCTACATAGTAACTTGCATCTTTGAATGAGAATGTGCTTGCTCACAGCAACGTGCTATATGTTCTGAATGCCCGAATAGTGAATCTGTGTCAAAAGTTTGTTAGGAATTATGCGATCCTTACTAGCTGGAAGTAAGGGAGATGGGGCATGAAGTTATTTCTAGGAGTTGGACATATACCAAGTTTAGCTCAGTTCTGGGCATCTTTGAAATACCTATACAAACTTGTTCCTACATAGTAACTTGCATCTTTGAATGAAAATGTGCTTGCTTACAGCAACGTGCTATATGTTCTGAATGCCCGAATTGGCAATCTGTGTCAAAACTTTGTTAGGAATTATGTGATCCTTACTAGCTGGAAGTAAGGGAGATGGGGCATGAAGTTATTTCTAGGAGTTGGACACATACCAAGTTTAGCTCAGTTCTGGGCATCTTTGAAATACCTATACAAACTTGTTCCTACATAGTAACTTGCAACTTTGAATGAAAATGTGCTTGCTTACAGCAACGTGCCATATGTTCTGAATGCCTGAATTGGGAATCTGTGTCAAAACTTTGTTAGGAATTATGTGATCCTTACTAGCTGGAAGTAAGGGAGATGG
This sequence comes from Diceros bicornis minor, assembly GCF_020826845.1. Taxonomy (NCBI): domain Eukaryota; kingdom Metazoa; phylum Chordata; class Mammalia; order Perissodactyla; family Rhinocerotidae; genus Diceros; species Diceros bicornis. Next base: position 70,091,168 of record NC_080753.1, on the reverse strand, counting down.
GGCATGAAGTTATTTCTAGGAGTTGGACACATACCAAGTTTAGCTCAGTTCTGGGCATCTTTGAAATACCTATACAAACTTGTTCCTACATAGTAACTTGCATCTATGAATGAGAATGTGCTTGCTTACAGCAACGTGCTATATGTTCTGAATGCCCGAATTGGCAATCTGTGTCAAAACTTTGTTAGGAATTATGTGATCCTTACTAGCTGGAAGTAAGGGAGATGGGGCATGAAGTTATTTCTAGGAGTTGGACACATACCAAGTTTAGCTCAGTTCTGGGCATCTTTGAAATACCTATACAAACTTGTTCCTACATAGTATCTTGCAACTTTGAATGAGAATGTGCTTGCTTACAGCAACGTGCTATATGTTCTGAATGCCCGAATTGGGAATCTGTGTCAAAACTGTTAGGAATTATGTGATCCTTACTAGCTGGAAGTAAGGGAGATGGGGCATGAAGTTATTTCTAGGAGTTGGACACATACCAAGTTTAGCTCAGTTCTGGGCATCTTTGAAATACCTATACAAACTTGTTCCTACATAGTAACTTGCAACTTTGAATGAGAATGTGCTTGCTTACAGCAACGTGCTATATGTTCTGAATGCCCGAATTGGGAATCTGTGTCAAAACTTTGTTCGGAATTATGTGATCCTTACTAGCTGGAAGTAAGGGAGATGGGGCATGAAGTTATTTCTAGGAGTTGGACACATACCAAGTTTAGCTCAGTTCTGGGCATCTTTGAAATACCTATACAAACTTGTTCCTACATAGTAACTTGCAACTTTGAATGAGAATGTGCTTGCTTACAGCAACGTGCTATATGTTCTGAATGCCCGAATTGGGAATCTGTGTCAAAACTTTGTTAGGAATTATGTGATCCTTACTAGCTGGAAGTAAGGGAGATGGGGCATGAAGTTATTTCTAGGAGTTGGACACATACCAAGTTTAGCTCAGTTCTGGGCATCTTTGAAATACCTATACAAACTTGTTCCTACATAGTAACTTGCAACTTTGAATGAGAATGTGCTTGCTTACAGCAACGTGCTATATGTTCTGAATGCCCGAATTGGGAATCTGTGTCAAAACTTTGTTAGGAATTATGTGATCCTTACTAGCTGGAAGTAAGGGAGATGGGGCATGAAGTTATTTCTAGGAGTTGGACACATACCAAGTTTAGCTCAGTTCTGGGCATCTTTGAAATACCTATACAAACTTGTTCCTACAAAGTAACTTGCATCTTTGAATGAGAATGTGCTTGCTTACAGCAACGTGCTATATGTTCTGAATGCCCGAATTGGGAATCTGTGTCAAAACTTTGGTAGGAATTATGTGATCCTTACTAGCTGGAAGTAAGGGAGATGGGGCATGAAGTTATTTCTAGGAGTTGGACACATACCAAGTTTAGCTCAGTTCTGGGCATCTTTGAAATAACTATACAAACTTGTTCCTACATAGTAACTTGCATCTTTGAATGAGAATGTGCTTGCTTACAGCAACGTGCTATATGTTCTGAATGCCCGAATTGGGAATCTGTGTCAAAACCTTGTTAGGAATTATGTGATCCTTACTAGCTGAAAGTAAGGGAGATGGGGCATGAAGTTATTTCTAGGAGTTGGACACATACCAAGTTTAGCTCAGTTCTGGGCATCTTTTAAAATACCTATACAAACTTGTTCCTACATAGTAAATTGCATCTTTAATGAGAATGTGCTTGCTTACAGCAACGTGCTATATGTTCTGAATGCCCGAATTGGGAATCTGTGTCAAAACTTTGTTAGGAATTATGTGATCCTTACTAGCTGGAAGTAAGGGAGATGGGGCATGAAGTTATTTCTAGGAGTTGGACACATACCAAGTTTAGCTCAGTTCTGGGCATCTTTGAAATACCTATACAAACTTGTTCCTACATAGTAACTTGCAACTTTGAATGAGAATGTGCTTGCTTACAGCAACGTGCTATATGTTCTGAATGCCCGAATAGTGAATCTGTGTCAAAAGTTTGTTAGGAATTATGCGATCCTTAGTAGCTGGAAGTAAGGGAGATGGGGCATGAAGTTATTTCTAGGAGTTGGACACATACCAAGTTTAGCTCAGTTCTGGGCATCTTTGAAATACCTATAAAAACTTGTTCCTACATAGTAACTTGCATCTTTGAATGAAAATGTGCTTGCTTACAGCAACGTGCTATATGTTCTGAATGCCCGAATTGGCAATCTGTGTCAAAACTGTTAGGAATTATGTGATCCTTACTAGCTGGAAGTAAGGGAGATGGGGCATGAAGTTATTTCTAGGAGTTGGACACATACCAAGTTTAGCTCAGTTCTGGGCATCTTTGAAATACCTATACAAACTTGTTCCTACATAGTAACTTGCAACTTTGAATGAGAATGTGCTTGCTTACAGCAACGTGCTATATGTTCTGAATGCCCGAATTGGGAATCTGTGTCAAAACTTTGTTCGGAATTATGTGATCCTTACTAGCTGGAAGTAAGGGAGATGGGGTATGAAGTTATTTCTAGGAGTTGGACACATACCAAGTTTAGCTCAGTTCTGGGCATCTTTGAAATACCTATACAAACTTGTTCCTACATAGTAACTTGCAACTTTGAATGAGAATGTGCTTGCTTACAGCAACGTGCTATATGTTCTGAATGCCCGAATTGGGAATCTGTGTCAAAACTTTGTTAGGAATTATGTGATCCTTACTAGCTGGAAGTAAGGGAGATGGGGCATGAAGTTATTTCTAGGAGTTGGACACATACCAAGTTTAGCTCAGTTCTGGGCATCTTTGAAATACCTATACAAACTTGTTCCTACATAGTAACTTGCAACTTTGAATGAGAATGTGCTTGCTTACAGCAACGTGCTATATGTTCTGAATGCCCGAATTGGGAATCTGTGTCAAAACTTTGTTCGGAATTATGTGATCCTTACTAGCTGGAAGTTAGGGAGATGGGGCATGAAGTTATTTCTAGGAGTTGGACACATACCAAGTTTAGCTCAGTTCTGGGCATCTTTGAAATACCTATACAAACTTGTTCCTACATAGTAACTTGCATCTTTGAATGAGAATGTGCTTGCTTACAGCAACGTGCTATATGTTCTGAATGCCCGAATAGTGAATCTGTGTCAAAAGTTTGTTAGGAATTTTGCGATCCTTACTAGCTGGAAGTAAGGGAGATGGGGCATGAAGTTATTTCTAGGAGTTGGACATATACCAAGTTTAGCTCAGTTCTGGGCATCTTTGAAATACCTATACAAACTTGTTCCTACATAGTAACTTGCATCTTTGAATGAAAATGTGCTTGCTTACAGCAACGTGCTATATGTTCTGAATGCCCGAATTGGCAACCTGTGTCAAAACTTTGTTAGGAATTATGTGATCCTTACTAGCTGGAAGTAAGGGAGATGGGGCATGAAGTTATTTCTAGGAGTTGGACACATACCAAGTTTAGCTCAGTTCTGGGCATCTTTGAAATACCTATACAAACTTGTTCCTACATAGTAACTTGCAACTTTGAATGAAAATGTGCTTGCTTACAGCAACGTGCCATATGTTCTGAATGCCTGAATTGGGAATCTGTGTCAAAACTTTGTTAGGAATTATGTGATCCTTACTAGCTGGAAGTAAGGGAGATGGGGCATGAAGTTATTTCTAGGAGTTGGACACATACCAAGTTTAGCTCAGTTCTGGGCATCTTTGAAATACCTATACAAACTTGTTCCTACATAGTAACTTGCATCTTTGAATGAAAATGTGCTTGCTTACAGCAACGTGCTATATGTTCTGAATGCCCGAATTGGCAACCTGTGTCAAAACTTTGTTAGGAATTATGTGATCCTTACTAGCTGGAAGTAAGGGAGATGGGGCATGAAGTTATTTCTAGGAGTTGGACACATACCAAGTTTAGCTCAGTTCTGGGCATCTTTGAAATACCTATACAAACTTGTTCCTACATAGTAACTTGCAACTTTGAATGAAAATGTGCTTGCTTACAGCAACGTGCCATATGTTCTGAATGCCTGAATTGGGAATCTGTGTCAAAACTTTGTTAGGAATTATGTGATCCTTACTAGCTGGAAGTAAGGGAGATGGGGCATGAAGTTATTTCTAGGAGTTGGACACATACCAAGTTTAGCTCAGTTCTGGGCATCTTTGAAATACCTATACAAACTTGTTCCTACATAGTAACTTGCATCTTTGAATGAGAATGTGCTTGCTTACAGCAACGTGCTATATGTTCTGAATGCCCGAATTGGGAATCTGTGTCAAAACTTTGTTAGGAATTATGTGATCCTTACTAGCTGGAAGTAAGGGAGATGGGGCATGAAGTTATTTCTAGGAGTTGGACACATACCAAGTTTAGCTCAGTTCTGGGCATCTTTGAAATACCTATACAAACTTGTTCCTACATAGTAACTTGCATCTTTGAATGAGAATGTGCTTGCTTACAGCAACGTGCTATATGTTCTGAATGCCCGAATTGGGAATCTGTGTCAAAACTTTGTTAGGAATTATGTGATCCTTACTAGCTGGAAGTAAGGGAGATGGGGCATGAAGTTATTTCTAGGAGTTGGACACATACCAAGTTTAGCTCAGTTCTGGGCATCTTTGAAATACCTATACAAACTTGTTCCTACATAGTAACTTGCATCTTTGAATGAGAATCTGCTTGCTTACAGCAACGTGCTATATGTTCTGAATGCCCGAATTGGGAATCTGTGTCAAAACTTTGTTAGGAATTATGTGATCCTTACTAGCTGGAAGTAAGGGAGATGGGGCATGAAGTTATTTCTAGGAGTTGGACACATACCAAGTTTAGCTCAGTTCTGGGCATCTTTGAAATACCTAGACAAACTTGTTCCTACATAGTAACTTGCATCTTTGAATGAGAATGTGCTTGCTTACAGCAACGTGCTATATGTTCTGAATGCCCGAATTGGGAATCTGTGTCAAAACTTTGTTAGGAATTATGTGATCCTTACTGGCTGGAAGTAAGGGAGATGGGGCATGAAGTTATTTCTAGGAGTTGGACACATACCAAGTTTAGCTCAGTTCTGGGCATCTTTGAAATACCTATACAAACTTGTTCCTACATAGTAACTTGCATCTTTGAATGAGAATGTGCTTGCTTACAGCAACGTGCTATATGTTCTGAATGCCCGAATTGGGAATCTGTGTCAAAACTTTGTTAGGAATTATGTGATCCTTACTAGCTGGAAGTAAGGGAGATGGGGCATGAAGTTATTTCTAGGAGTTGGACACATACCAAGTTTAGCTCAGTTCTGGGCATCTTTGAAATACCTATACAAACTTGTTCCTACATAGTAACTTGCATCTATGAATGAGAATGTGCTTGCTTACAACAACGTGCTATATGTTCTGAATGCCCGAATTGGCAATCTGTGTCAAAACTTTGTCAGGAATTATGTGATCCTTACTAGCTGGAAGTAAGGGAGATGGGGCATGAAGTTATTTCTAGGAGTTGGACACATACCAAGTTTAGCTCAGTTCTGGGCATCTTTGAAATACCTATACAAACTTGTTCCTACATAGTAACTTGCAACTTTGAATGAGAATGTGCTTGCTTACAGCAACGTGCTATATGTTCTGAATGCCCGAATTGGGAATCTGTGTCAAAACTGTTAGGAATTATGTGATCCTTACTAGCTGGAAGTAAGGGAGATGGGGCATGAAGTTATTTCTAGGAGTTGGACACATACCAAGTTTAGCTCAGTTCTGGGCATCTTTGAAATACCTATACAAACTTGTTCCTACATAGTAACTTGCATCTTTGAATGAGAATCTGCTTGCTTACAGCAACGTGCTATATGTTCTGAATGCCCGAATTGGGAATCTGTGTCAAAACTTTGTTAGAAATTATGTGATCCTTACTAGCTGGAAGTAAGGGAGATGGGGCATGAAGTTATTTCTAGGAGTTGGACACATACCAAGTTTAGCTCAGTTCTGGGCATCTTTGAAATACCTATACAAACTTGTTCCTACATAGTAACTTACATCTTTGAATGAGAATGTGCTTGCTTACAGCAACGTGCTATATGTTCTGAATGCCCGAGTTGGGAATCTGTGTCAAAACTTTGTTAGGAATTATGTGATCCTTACTAGCTGGAAGTAAGGGAGATGGGGCATGAAGTTATTTCTAGGAGTTGGACACATACCAAGTTTAGCTCAGTTCTGGGCATCTTTGAAATACCTATACAAACTTGTTCCTACATAGTAACTTGCATCATTGAATGAGAATCTGCTTGCTTACAGCAACGTGCTATATGTTCTGAATGCCCGAATTGGGAATCTGTGTCAAACCTTTGTTAGGAATTATGTGATCCTTACTAGCTGGAAGTAAGGGAGATGGGGCATGAAGTTATTTCTAGGAGTTGGACACATACCAAGTTTAGCTCAGTTCTGGGCATCTTTGAAATACCTATACAAACTTGTTCCTACATAGTAACTTGCATCTTTGAATGAGAATGTGCTTGCTTACAGCAACGTGCTATATGTTCTGAATGCCCGAATTGGGAATCTGTGTCAAAACTTTGTTAGGAATTATGTGATCCTTACTGGCTGGAAGTAAGGGATATGGGGCATGAAGTTATTTCTAGGAGTTGGACACATACCAAGTTTAGCTCAGTTCTGGGCATCTTTGAAATACCTATACAAACTTGTTCCTACATAGTAACTTGCATCTTTGAATGAGAATGTGCTTGCTTACAGCAACGTGCTATATGTTCTGAATGCCCGAATTGGGAATCTGTGTCAAAACTTTGTTAGGAATTATGTGATCCTTACTAGCTGGAAGTAAGGGAGATGGGGCATGAAGTTATTTCTAGGAGTTGGACACATACCAAGTTTAGCTCAGTTCTGGGCATCTTTGAAATACCTATACAAACTTGTTCCTACATAGTAACTTGCATCTATGAATGAGAATGTGCTTGCTTACAACAACGTGCTATATGTTCTGAATGCCCGAATTGGCAATCTGTGTCAAAACTTTGTCAGGAATTATGTGATCCTTACTAGCTGGAAGTAAGGGAGATGGGGCATGAAGTTATTTCTAGGAGTTGGACACATACCAAGTTTAGCTCAGTTCTGGGCATCTTTGAAATACCTATACAAACTTGTTCCTACATAGTAACTTGCAACTTTGAATGAGAATGTGCTTGCTTACAGCAACGAGCTATATGTTCTGAATGCCCGAATTGGGAATCTGTGTCAAAACTGTTAGGAATTATGTGATCCTTACTAGCTGGAAGTAAGGGAGATGGGGCATGAAGTTATTTCTAGGAGTTGGACACATACCAAGTTTAGCTCAGTTCTGGGCATCTTTGAAATACCTATACAAACTTGTTCCTACATAGTAACTTGCAACTTTGAATGAGAATGTGCTTGCTTACAGCAACGTGCTATATGTTCTGAATGCCCGAATTGGGAATCTGTGTCAAAACTTTGTTAGCAATTATGTGATCCTTACTAGCTGGAAGTAAGGGAGATGGGGCATGAAGTTATTTCTAGGAGTTGGACACATACCAAGTTTAGCTCAGTTCTGGGCATCTTTGAAATACCTATACAAACTTGTTCCTACATAGTAACTTGCAACTTTGAATGAGAATGTGCTTGCTTGCAGCAACGTGCTATATGTTCTGAATGCCCGATTTGGGAATCTGTGTCAAAACTTTGTTCGGAATTATGTGATCCTTACTAGCTGGAAGTAAGGGAGATGGGGCATGAAGTTATTTCTAGGAGTTGGACACATACCAAGTTTAGCTCAGTTCTGGGCATCTTTGAAATACCTATACAAACTTGTTCCTACATAGTAACTTGCATCTATGAATGAGAATGTGCTTGCTTACAGCAACGTGCTATATGTTCTGAATGCCCGAATTGGGAATCTGTGTCAAAACTTTGTTAGGAATTATGTGATCCTTACTAGCTGGAAGTAAGGGAGATGGGGCATGAAGTTATTTCTAGGAGTTGGACACATACCAAGTTTAGCTCAGTTCTGGGCATCTTTGAAATACCTATACAAACTTGTTCCTACATAGTAACTTGCAACTTTGAATGAGAATGTGCTTGCTTGCAGCAACGTGCTATATGTTCTGAATGCCCGAATTGGGAATCTGTGTCAAAACTTTGTTAGGAATTATGTGATCCTTACTAGCTGGAAGTAAGGGAGATGGGGCATGAAGTTATTTCTATGAGTTGGACACATACCAAGTTTAGCTCAGTTCTGGGCATCTTTGAAATACCTATACAAACTTGTTCCTACATAGTAACTTGCATCTTTGAATGAGAATGTGCTTGCTTACAGCAACGTGCTATATGTTCTGAATGCCCGAATTGGGAATCTGTGTCAAAACTTTGTTAGGAATTATGTGATCCTTACTAGCTGGAAGTAAGGGAGATGGGGCATGAAGTTATTTCTAGGAGTTGGACACATACCAAGTTTAGCTCAGTTCTGGGCATCTTTGAAATACCTATACAAACTTGTTCCTACATAGTAACTTGCATCTTTGAATGAGAATGTGCTTGCTTACAGCAACGTGCTATATGTTCTGAATGCCCGAATTGGGAATCTGTGTCAAAACTTTGTTAGGAATTATGTGATCCTTACTAGCTGGAAGTAAGGGAGATGGGGCATGAAGTTATTTCTAGGAGTTGGACACATACCAAGTTTAGCTCAGTTCTGGGCATCTTTGAAATACCTATACAAACTTGTTCCTACATAGTAACTTGCATCTTTGAATGAGAATCTGCTTGCTTACAGCAACGTGCTATATGTTCTGAATGCCCGAATTGGGAATCTGTGTCAAAACTTTGTTAGGAATTATGTGATCCTTACTAGCTGGAAGTAAGGGAGATGGGGCATGAAGTTATTTCTAGGAGTTGGACACATACCAAGTTTAGCTCAGTTCTGGGCATCTTTGAAATACCTAGACAAACTTGTTCCTACATAGTAACTTGCATCTTTGAATGAGAATGTGCTTGCTTACAGCAACGTGCTATATGTTCTGAATGCCCGAATTGGGAATCTGTGTCAAAACTTTGTTAGGAATTATGTGATCCTTACTGGCTGGAAGTAAGGGAGATGGGGCATGAAGTTATTTCTAGGAGTTGGACACATACCAAGTTTAGCTCAGTTCTGGGCATCTTTGAAATACCTATACAAACTTGTTCCTACATAGTAACTTGCATCTTTGAATGAGAATGTGCTTGCTTACAGCAACGTGCTATATGTTCTGAATGCCCGAATTGGGAATCTGTGTCAAAACTTTGTTAGGAATTATGTGATCCTTACTAGCTGGAAGTAAGGGAGATGGGGCATGAAGTTATTTCTAGGAGTTGGACACATACCAAGTTTAGCTCAGTTCTGGGAATCTTTGAAATACCTATACAAACTTGTTCCTACATAGTAACTTGCATCTATGAATGAGAATGTGCTTGCTTACAACAACGTGCTATATGTTCTGAATGCCCGAATTGGCAATCTGTGTCAAAACTTTGTCAGGAATTATGTGATCCTTACTAGCTGGAAGTAAGGGAGATGGGGCATGAAGTTATTTCTAGGAGTTGGACACATACCAAGTTTAGCTCAGTTCTGGGCATCTTTGAAATACCTATACAAACTTGTTCCTACATAGTAACTTGCAACTTTGAATGAGAATGTGCTTGCTTACAGCAACGTGCTATATGTTCTGAATGCCCGAATTGGGAATCTGTGTCAAAACTGTTAGGAATTATGTGATCCTTACTAGCTGGAAGTAAGGGAGATGGGGCATGAAGTTATTTCTAGGAGTTGGACACATACCAAGTTTAGCTCAGTTCTGGGCATCTTTGAAATACCTATACAAACTTGTTCCTACATAGTAACTTGCATCTTTGAATGAGAATCTGCTTGCTTACAGCAACGTGCTATATGTTCTGAATGCCCGAATTGGGAATCTGTGTCAAAACTTTGTTAGAAATTATGTGATCCTTACTAGCTGGAAGTAAGGGAGATGGGGCATGAAGTTATTTCTAGGAGTTGGACACAAACCAAGTTTAGCTCAGTTCTGGGCATCTTTGAAATACCTATACAAACTTGTTCCTACATAGTAACTTACATCTTTGAATGAGAATGTGCTTGCTTACAGCAACGTGCTATATGTTCTGAATGCCCGAGTTGGGAATCTGTGTCAAAACTTTGTTAGGAATTATGTGATCCTTACTAGCTGGAAGTAAGGGAGATGGGGCATGAAGTTATTTCTAGGAGTTGGACACATACCAAGTTTAGCTCAGTTCTGGGAATCTTTGAAATACCTATACAAACTTGTTCCTACATAGTAACTTGCATCTTTGAATGAGAATCTGCTTGCTTACAGCAACGTGCTATATGTTCTGAATGCCCGAATTGGGAATCTGTGTCAAACCTTTGTTAGGAATTATGTGATCCTTACTAGCTGGAAGTAAGGGAGATGGGGCATGAAGTTATTTCTAGGAGTTGGACACATACCAAGTTTAGCTCAGTTCTGGGCATCTTTGAAATACCTATACAAACTTGTTCCTACATAGTAACTTGCATCTTTGAATGAGAATGTGCTTGCTTACAGCAACGTGCTATATGTTCTGAATGCCCGAATTGGGAATCTGTGTCAAAACTTTGTTAGGAATTATGTGATCCTTACTGGCTGGAAGTAAGGGATATGGGGCATGAAGTTATTTCTAGGAGTTGGACACATACCAAGTTTAGCTCAGTTCTGGGCATCTTTGAAATACCTATACAAACTTGTTCCTACATAGTAACTTGCATCTTTGAATGAGAATGTGCTTGCTTACAGCAACGTGCTATATGTTCTGAATGCCCGAATTGGGAATCTGTGTCAAAACTTTGTTAGGAATTATGTGATCCTTACTAGCTGGAAGTAAGGGAGATGGGGCATGAAGTTATTTCTAGGAGTTGGACACATACCAAGTTTAGCTCAGTTCTGGGCATCTTTGAAATACCTATAAAAACTTGTTCCTACATAGTAACTTGCATCTATGAATGAGAATGTGCTTGCTTACAACAACGTGCTATATGTTCTGAATGCCCGAATTGGCAATCTGTGTCAAAACTTTGTCAGGAATTATGTGATCCTTACTAGCTGGAAGTAAGGGAGATGGGGCATGAAGTTATTTCTAGGAGTTGGACACATACCAAGTTTAGCTCAGTTCTGGGCATCTTTGAAATACCTATACAAACTTGTTCCTACATAGTAACTTGCAACTTTGAATGAGAATGTGCTTGCTTACAGCAACGAGCTATATGTTCTGAATGCCCGAATTGGGAATCTGTGTCAAAACTGTTAGGAATTATGTGATCCTTACTAGCTGGAAGTAAGGGAGATGGGGCATGAAGTTATTTCTAGGAGTTGGACACATACCAAGTTTAGCTCAGTTCTGGGCATCTTTGAAATACCTATACAAACTTGTTCCTACATAGTAACTTGCAACTTTGAATGAGAATGTGCTTGCTTACAGCAACGTGCTATATGTTCTGAATGCCCGAATTGGGAATCTGTGTCAAAACTTTGTTAGCAATTATGTGATCCTTACTAGCTGGAAGTAAGGGAGATGGGGCATGAAGTTATTTCTAGGAGTTGGACACATACCAAGTTTAGCTCAGTTCTGGGCATCTTTGAAATACCTATACAAACTTGTTCCTACATAGTAACTTGCAACTTTGAATGAGAATGTGCTTGCTTGCAGCAACGTGCTATATGTTCTGAATGCCCGATTTGGGAATCTGTGTCAAAACTTTGTTCGGAATTATGTGATCCTTACTGGCTGGATTAAGGGAGGTGGAGCATGAAGTTATTTCTAGGAGTTGGACACATACCAAGTTTAGCTCAGTTCTGGGCATCTTTGAAATACCTATACAAACTTGTTCCTACATAGTAACTTGCATCTTTGAATGAGAATCTGCTTGCTTACAGCAACGTGCTATATGTTCTGAATGCCCGAATTGGGAATCTGTGTCAAAACTTTGTTAGGAATTATGTGATCCTTACTAGCTGGAAGTAAGGGAGATGGGGCATGAAGTTATTTCTAGGAGTTGGACACATACCAAGTTTAGCTCAGTTCTGGGAATCTTTGAAATACCTATACAAACTTGTTCCTACATAGTAACTTGCATCTATGAATGAGAATGTGCTTGCTTACAACAACGTGCTATATGTTCTGAATGCCCGAATTGGCAATCTGTGTCAAAACTTTGTCAGAAATTATGTGATCCTTACTAGCTGGAAGTAAGGGAGATGGGGCATGAAGTTATTTCTAGGAGTTGGACACATACCAAGTTTAGCTCAGTTCTGGGCATCTTTGAAATACCTATACAAACTTGTTCCTACATAGTAACTTGCAACTTTGAATGAGAATGTGCTTGCTTACAGCAACGTGCTATATGTTCTGAATGCCCGAATTGGGAATCTGTGTCAAAACTGTTAGGAATTATGTGATCCTTACTAGCTGGAAGTAAGGGAGATGGGGCATGAAGTTATTTCTAGGAGTTGGACACATACCAAGTTTAGCTCAGTTCTGGGCATCTTTGAAATACCTATACAAACTTGTTCCTACATAGTAACTTACATCTTTGAATGAGAATGTGCTTGCTTACAGCAACGTGCTATATGTTCTGAATGCCCGAGTTGGGAATCTGTGTCAAAACTTTGTTAGGAATTATGTGATCCTTACTAGCTGGAAGTAAGGGAGATGGGGCATGAAGTTATTTCTAGGAGTTGGACACATACCAAGTTTAGCTCAGTTCTGGGAATCTTTGAAATACCTATACAAACTTGTTCCTACATAGTAACTTGCATCTTTGAATGAGAATCTGCTTGCTTACAGCAACGTGCTATATGTTCTGAATGCCCGAATTGGGAATCTGTGTCAAACCTTTGTTAGGAATTATGTGATCCTTACTAGCTGGAAGTAAGGGAGATGGGGCATGAAGTTATTTCTAGGAGTTGGACACATACCAAGTTTAGCTCAGTTCTGGGCATCTTTGAAAAACCTATACAAACTTGTTCCTACATAGTAACTTGCATCTTTGAATGAGAATGTGCTTGCTTACAGCAACGTGCTATATGTTCTGAATGCCCGAATTGGGAATCTGTGTCAAAACTTTGTTAGGAATTATGTGATCCTTACTGGCTGGAAGTAAGGGATATGGGGCATGAAGTTATTTCTAGGAGTTGGACACATACCAAGTTTAGCTCAGTTCTGGGCATCTTTGAAATACCTATACAAACTTGTTCCTACATAGTAACTTGCATCTTTGAATGAGAATGTGCTTGCTTACAGCAACGTGCTATATGTTCTGAATGCCCGAATTGGGAATCTGTGTCAAAACTTTGTTAGGAATTATGTGATCCTTACTAGCTGGAAGTAAGGGAGATGGGGCATGAAGTTATTTCTAGGAGTTGGACACATACCAAGTTTAGCTCAGTTCTGGGCATCTTTGAAATACCTATAAAAACTTGTTCCTACATAGTAACTTGCATCTATGAATGAGAATGTGCTTGCTTACAACAACGTGCTATATGTTCTGAATGCCCGAATTGGCAATCTGTGTCAAAACTTTGTCAGGAATTATGTGATCCTTACTAGCTGGAAGTAAGGGAGATGGGGCATGAAGTTATTTCTAGGAGTTGGACACATACCAAGTTTAGCTCAGTTCTGGGCATCTTTGAAATACCTATACAAACTTGTTCCTACATAGTAACTTGCAACTTTGAATGAGAATGTGCTTGCTTACAGCAACGAGCTATATGTTCTGAATGCCCGAATTGGGAATCTGTGTCAAAACTGTTAGGAATTATGTGATCCTTACTAGCTGGAAGTAAGGGAGATGGGGCATGAAGTTATTTCTAGGAGTTGGACACATACCAAGTTTAGCTCAGTTCTGGGCATCTTTGAAATACCTATACAAACTTGTTCCTACATAGTAACTTGCAACTTTGAATGAGAATGTGCTTGCTTACAGCAACGTGCTATATGTTCTGAATGCCCGAATTGGGAATCTGTGTCAAAACTTTGTTAGGAATTATGTGATCCTTACTAGCTGGAAGTAAGGGAGATGGGGCAAGAAGTTATTTCTAGGAGTTGGACACATACCAAGTTTAGCTCAGTTCTGGGCATCTTTGAAATACCTATACAAACTTGTTCCTACATAGTAACTTGCAACTTTGAATGAGAATGTGCTTGCTTGCAGCAACGTGCTATATGTTCTGAATGCCCGATTTGGGAATCTGTGTCAAAACTTTGTTCGGAATTATGTGATCCTTACTAGCTGGATTAAGGGAGGTGGAGCATGAAGTTATTTCTAGGAGTTGGACACATACCAAGTTTAGCTCAGTTCTGGGCATCTTTGAAATACCTATACAAACTTGTTCCTACATAGTAACTTGCATCTTTGAATGAGAATCTGCTTGCTTACAGCAACGTGCTATATGTTCTGAATGCCCGAATTGGGAATCTGTGTCAAAACTTTGTTAGGAATTATGTGATCCTTACTAGCTGGAAGTAAGGGAGATGGGGCATGAAGTTATTTCTAGGAGTTGGACACATACCAAGTTTAGCTCAGTTCTGGGCATCTTTGAAATACCTATACAAACTTGTTCCTACATAGTAACTTGCATCTTTGAATGAGAATGTGCTTGCTTACAGCAACGTGCTATATGTTCTGAGCGCCCGAATTGGGAATCTTTGTCAAAACTTTGTTAGGAATTATGTGATCCTTACTAGCTGGAAGTAAGGGAGATGGGGCATGAAGTTATTTCTAGGAGTTGGACACATACCAAGTTTAGCTCAGTTCTGGGCATCTTTGAAATACCTATACAAACTTGTTCCTACATAGTAACTTGCAACTTTGAATGAGAATGTGCTTGCTTACAGCAACGTGCTATATGTTCTGAATGCCCGAATTGGGAATCTGTGTCAAAACTTTGTTAGGAATTATGTGATCCTTACTAGCTGGAAGTAAGGGAGGTGGAGCATGAAGTTATTTCTTGGAGTTGGAGACATACCAAGTTTAGCTCAGTTCTGGGCATCTTTGAAATACCTATACAAACTAGTTCCTACATAGTAACTTGCAACTTTGAATGAGAATGTGCTTGCTTGCAGCAACGTGCTATATGTTCTGAATGCCCGATTTGGGAGTCTGTGTCAAAACTTTGTTAGGAATTATGTGATCCTTACTAGCTGGAAGTAAGGGAGGTGGAGCATGAAGATATTTCTAGGAGTTGGACACATACCAAGTTTAGCTCAGTTCTGGGCATCTTTGAAATACCTATACAAACTTGTTCCTACATAGTAACTTGCATCTTTGAATGAGAATCTGCTTGCTTACAGCAACGTGCTATTTGTTCTGAATGCCCGAATTGGGAATCTGTGTCAAAACTTTGTTAGGAATTATGTGATCCTTACTAGCTGGAAGTAAGGGAGATGGGGCATGAAGTTATTTCTAGGAGTTGGACACATACCAAGTTTAGCTCAGTTCTGGGCATCTTTGAAATACCTATACAAACTTGTTCCTACATAGTAACTTGCATCTTTGAATGAGAATGTGCTTGCTTACAGCAACGTGCTATATGTTCTGAATGCCCGAATTGGGAATCTGTGTCAAAACTTTGTTAGGAATTATGTGATCCTTACTAGCTGGAAGTAAGGGAGATGGGGCATGAAGTTATTTCTAGGAGTTGGACACATACCAAGTTTAGCTCAGTTCTGGGCATCTTTGAAATACCTATACAAACTTGTTCCTACATAGTAACTTGCAACTTTGAATGAGAATGTGCTTGCTTACAGCAACGTGCTATATGTTCTGAATGCCCGAATTGGGAATCTGTGTCAAAACTTTGTTAGGAATTATGTGATCCTTACTAGCTGGAAGTAAGGGAGAAGGGGCATGAAGTTATTTCTAGGAGTTGGACACATACCAAGTTTAGCTCAGTTCTGGCATCTTTGAAATACCTATACAAACTTGTTCCTACATAGTAACTTGCAACTTTGAATGAGAATGTGCTTGCTTACAGCAACGTGCTATATGCTCTGAATGCCCGAATTGGGAATCTGTGTCAAAACTTTGTTAGGAATTATGTGATCCTTACTACCTGGAAGTAAGGGAGATGGGGCATGAAGTTATTTCTAGGAGTTGGACACATACCAAGTTTAGCTCAGTTCTGGGCATCTTTGAAATACCTATACAAACTTGTTCCTACATAGTAACTTGCATCTTTGAATGAATGTGCTTGCTTACAGCAACGTGCTATATGTTCTGAATGCCCGATTTGGGAATCTGTGTCAAAACTTTGTTAGGAATTATGTGATCCTTACTAGCTGGAAGTAAGGGAGATGGGGCATGAAGTTATTTCTAGGAGTTGGACACATACCAAGTTTAGCTCAGTTCTGGGCATCTTTGAAATACCTATACAAACTTGTTCCTACATAGTAACTTGCATCTTTGAATGAGAATGTGCTTGCTTACAGCAACGTGCTATATGTTCTGAATGCCCGAATTGGGAATCTGTGTCAAAACTTTGTTAGGAATTATGTGATCCTTACTGGCTGGAAGTAAGGGAGATGGGGCATGAAGTTATTTCTAGGAGTTGGACACATACCAAGTTTAGCTCAGTTCTGGGCATCTTTGAAATACCTATACAAACTTGTTCCTACATAGTAACTTGCATCTTTGAATGAGAAAGTGCTTGCTTACAGCAACGTGCTATATGTTCTGAATGCCCGAATTGGCAATCTGTGTCAAAACTTTGTTAGGAATTATGTGATCCTTACTAGCTGGAAGTAAGGGAGATGGGGCATGAAGTTATTTCTAGGAGTTGGACACATACCAAGTTTAGCTCAGTTCTGGGCATCTTTGAAATACCTATACAAACTTGTTCCTACATAGTAACTTGCAACTTTGAATGAGAATCTTCTTGCTTACAGCGAAGTGCTATATGTTCTGAATGCCCGAATAGGGAATCTGTGTCAAAACTTTGTTAGGAATTATGTGATCCTTACTAGCTGGAAGTAAGGGAGATGGGGCATGAAGTTATTTCTAGGAGTTGGACACATACCAAGTTTAGCTCAGTTCTGGGCATCTTTGAAATACCTATACAAACTTGTTCCTACATAGTAACTTGCATCTTTGAATGAGAATGTGCTTGCTTACAGCAACGTGCTATATGTTCTGAGCGCCCGAATTGGGAATCTTTGTCAAAACTTTGTTAGGAATTATGTGATCCTTACTAGCTGGAATTAAGGGAGATGGGGCATGAAGTTATTTCTAGGAGTTGGACACATACCAAGTTTAGCTCAGTTCTGGGCATCTTTGAAATACCTATACAAACTTGTTCCTACATAGTAACTTGCAACTTTGAATGAGAATGTGCTTGCTTACAGCAACGTGCTATATGTTCTGAATGCCCGAATTGGGAATCTGTGTCAAAACTTTGTTAGGAATTATGTGATCCTTACTAGCTGGAAGTAAGGGAGGTGGAGCATGAAGTTATTTCTTGGAGTTGGAGACATACCAAGTTTAGCTCAGTTCTGGGCATCTTTGAAATACCTATACAAACTTGTTCCTACATAGTAACTTGCAACTTTGAATGAGAATGTGCTTGCTTGCAGCAACGTGCTATATGTTCTGAATGCCCGATTTGGGAGTCTGTGTCAAAACTTTGTTAGGAATTATGTGATCCTTACTAGCTGGAAGTAAGGGAGGTGGAGCATGAAGTTATTTCTAGGAGTTGGACACATACCAAGTTTAGCTCAGTTCTGGGCATCTTTGAAATACCTATACAAACTTGTTCCTACATAGTAACTTGCATCTTTGAATGAGAATCTGCTTGCTTACAGCAACGTGCTATTTGTTCTGAATGCCCGAATTGGGAATCTGTGTCAAAACTTTGTTAGGAATTATGTGATCCTTACTAGCTGGAAGTAAGGGAGATGGGGCATGAAGTTATTTCTAGGAGTTGGACACATACCAAGTTTAGCTCAGTTCTGGGCATCTTTGAAATACCTATACAAACTTGTTCCTACATAGTAACTTGCATCTTTGAATGAGAATGTGCTTGCTTACAGCAACGTGCTATATGTTCTGAATGCCCGAATTGGGAATCTGTGTCAAAAGTTTGTTAGGAATTATGTGATCCTTACTAGCTGGAAGTAAGGGAGATGGGGCATGAAGTTATTTCTAGGAGTTGGACACATACCAAGTTTAGCTCAGTTCTGGGCATCTTTGAAATACCTATACAAACTTGTTCCTACATAGTAACTTGCAACTTTGAATGAGAATGTGCTTGCTTACAGCAACGTGCTATATGTTCTGAATGCCCGAATTGGGAATCTGTGTCAAAACTTTGTTAGGAATTATGTGATCCTTACTAGCTGGAAGTAAGGGAGAAGGGGCATGAAGTTATTTCTAGGAGTTGGACACATACCAAGTTTAGCTCAGTTCTGGCATCTTTGAAATACCTATACAAACTTGTTCCTACATAGTAACTTGCAACTTTGAATGAGAATGTGCTTGCTTACAGCAACGTGCTATATGCTCTGAATGCCCGAATTGGGAATCTGTGTCAAAACTTTGTTAGGAATTATGTGATCCTTACTACCTGGAAGTAAGGGAGATGGGGCATGAAGTTATTTCTAGGAGTTGGACACATACCAAGTTTAGCTCAGTTCTGGGCATCTTTGAAATACCTATACAAACTTGTTCCTACATAGTAACTTGCATCTTTGAATGAATGTGCTTGCTTACAGCAACGTGCTATATGTTCTGAATGCCCGATTTGGGAATCTGTGTCAAAACTTTGTTAGGAATTATGTGATCCTTACTAGCTGGAAGTAAGGGAGATGGGGCATGAAGTTATTTCTAGGAGTTGGACACATACCAAGTTTAGCTCAGTTCTGGGCATCTTTGAAATACCTATACAAACTTGTTCCTACATAGTAACTTGCATCTTTGAATGAGAATGTGCTTGCTTACAGCAACGTGCTATATGTTCTGAATGCCCGAATTGGGAATCTGTGTCAAAACTTTGTTAGGAATTATGTGATCCTTACTGGCTGGAAGTAAGGGAGATGGGGCATGAAGTTATTTCTAGGAGTTGGACACATACCAAGTTTAGCTCAGTTCTGGGCATCTTTGAAATACCTATACAAACTTGTTCCTACATAGTAACTTGCATCTTTGAATGAGAAAGTGCTTGCTTACAGCAACGTGCTATATGTTCTGAATGCCCGAATTGGCAATCTGTGTCAAAACTTTGTTAGGAATTATGTGATCCTTACTAGCTGGAAGTAAGGGAGATGGGGCATGAAGTTATTTCTAGGAGTTGGACACATACCAAGTTTAGCTCAGTTCTGGGCATCTTTGAAATACCTATACAAACTTGTTCCTACATAGTAACTTGCAACTTTGAATGAGAATCTGCTTGCTTACAGCGAAGTGCTATATGTTCTGAATGCCCGAATAGGGAATCTGTGTCAAAACTTTGTTAGGAATTATGTGATCCTTACTAGCTGGAAGTAAGGGAGATGGGGCATGAAGTTATTTCTAGGAGTTGGACACATACCAAGTTTAGCTCAGTTCTGGGCATCTTTGAAATACCTATACAAACTTGTTCCTACATAGTAACTTGCATCTTTGAATGAGAATCTGCTTGCTTACAGCAACGTGCTATATGTTCTGAATGCCCGAATTGGGAATCTGTGTCAAAACATTGTTAGGAATTATGTGATCCTTACTAGCTGGAAGTAAGGGAGATGGGGCATGAAGTTATTTCTAGGAGTTGGACACATACCAAGTTTAGCTCAGTTCTGGGCATCTTTGAAATACCTATACAAACTTGTTGCAACATAGTAACTTGCATCTTTGAATGAGAATGTGCTTGCTTACAGCAACGTGCTATATGTTCTGAATACCCGAATTGGGAATCTGTGTCAAAACTTTGTTAGGAATTATGTGATCCTTACTAGCTGGAAGTAAGGGTTATGGGGCATGAAGTTATTTCTAGGAGTTGGACACATACCAAGTTTAGCTCAGTTCTGGGCATCTTTGAAATACCTATACAAACTTGTTCCTACATAGTAACTTGCAACTTTGAATGAGAATGTGCTTGCTTACAGCAACGTACTATATGTTCTGAATGCCCGAATTGGGAATCTGTGTCAAAACTTTGTTAGGAATTATGTGATCCTTACTAGCTGGAAGTAAGGGAGATGGGGCATGAAGTTATTTCTAGGAGTTGGACACATACCAAGTTTAGCTCAGTTCTGGGCATCTTTGAAATACCTATACAAACTTGTTCCTACATAGTAACTTGCATCTTTGAATGAGAATCTGCTTGCTTACAGCAACGTGCTATATGTTCTGAATGCCCGAATTGGGAATCTGTGTCAAAACTTTGTTAGGAATTATGTGATCCTTACTGGCTGGAAGTAAGGGAGATGGGGCATGAAGTTATTTCTAGGAGTTGGACACATACCAAGTTTAGCTAAGTTCTGGGCATCTTTGAAATACCTATACAAACTTGTTCCTACATAGTAACTTGCATCTTTGAATGAGAATGTGCTTGCTTACAGCAACGTGCTATATGTTCTGAATGCCCGAATTGGGAATCTGTGTCAAAACTTTGTTAGGAATTATGTGATCCTTACTGGCTGGAAGTAAGGGAGATGGGGCATGAAGTTATTTCTAGGAGTTGGACACATACCAAGTTTAGCTCAGTTCTGGGCATCTTTGAAATACCTATACAAACTTGTTCCTACATAGTAACTTGCATCTTTGAATGAGAAAGTGCTTGCTTACAGCAACGTGCTATATGTTCTGAATGCCCGAATTGGCAATCTGTGTCAAAACTTTGTTAGGAATTATGTGATCCTTACTAGCTGGAAGTAAGGGAGATGGGGCATGAAGTTATTTCTAGGAGTTGGACACATACCAAGTTTAGCTCAGTTCTGGGCATCTTTGAAATACCTATACAAACTTGTTCCTACATAGTAACTTGCAACTTTGAATGAGAATCTGCTTGCTTACAGCGAAGTGCTATATGTTCTGAATGCCCGAATTGGGAATCTGTGTCAAAACTTTGTTAGGAATTATGTGATCCTTACTAGCTGGAAGTAAGGGAGATGGGGCATGAAGTTATTTCTAGGAGTTGGACACATACCAAGTTTAGCTCAGTTCTGGGCATCTTTGAAATACCTATACAAACTTGTTCCTACATAGTAACTTGCATCTTTGAATGAGAATCTGCTTGCTTACAGCAACGTGCTATATGTTCTGAATGCCCGAATTGGGAATCTGTGTCAAAACTTTGTTAGGAATTATGTGATCCTTACTAGCTGGAAGTAAGGGAGATGGGGCATGAAGTTATTTCTAGGAGTTGGACGCATACCAAGTTTAGCTCAGTTCTGGGCATCTTTGAAATACCTATACAAACTTGTTCCTACATAGTAACTTGCATCTTTGAATGAGAATGTGCTTGCTTACAGCAACGTGCTATATGTTCTGAATGCCCGAATTGGGAATCTGTGTCAAAACTTTGTTAGGAATTATGTGATCCTTACTAGCTGGAAGTAAGGGAGATGGGGCATGAAGTTATTTCTAGGAGTTGGACACATACCAAGTTTAGCTCAGTTCTGGGCATCTTTGAAATACCTATACAAACTTGTTCCTACATAGTAACTTGCATCTTTAATGAGAATGTGCTTGGTTACAGCAACGTGCTATATGTTCTGAATGCCCGAATTGGGAATCTGTGTCAAAACTTTGTTAGGAATTATGTGATCCTTACTAGCTGGAAGTAAGGGAGATGGGGCATGAAGTTATTTCTAGGAGTTGGACACATACCAAGTTTAGCTCAGTTCTGGGCATCTTTGAAATACCTATACAAACATGTTGCTACATAGTAACTTGCATCATTAATGAGAATGTGCTTGCTTACAGCAACGTGCTATATGTTCTGAATGCCCGAATTGGGAATCTGTGTCAAAACTTTGTTAGGAATTATGTGATCCTTACTAGCTGAAAGTAAGGGAGATGGGGCATGAAGTTATTTCTAGGAGGTGGACACATACCAAGTTTAGATCAGTTCTGGGCATCTTTGAAATACCTATACAAACTTGTTCCTACATAGTAACTTGCAACTTTGAATGAGAATGTGCTTGCTTACAGCAACGTGCTATATGTTCTGAATGCCCGAATTGGGAATCTGTGTCAAAACTTTGTTAGGAATTATGTGATCCTTACTAGCTGGAAGTAAGGGAGATGGGGCATGAAGTTATTTCTAGGAGTTGGACACATACCAAGTTTAGCTCAGTTCTGGGCATCTTTGAAATACCTATACAAACTTGTTCCTACATAGTAACTTGCAACTTTGAATGAGAATGTGCTTGCTTACAGCAACGTGCTATATGTTCTGAATGCCCGAATTGGGAATCTGTGTCAAAACTTTATTAGGAATTATGTGATCCTTACTAGCTGGAAGTAAGGGAGATGGGGCATGAAGTTATTTCTAGGAGTTGGACACATACCAAGTTTAGCTCAGTTCTGGGCATCTTTGAAATACCTATACAAACTTGTTCCTACATAGTAACTTGCATCTTTGAATGAGAATCTGCTTGCTTACAGCAACGTGCTATATGTTCTGAATGCCCGAATTGGGAATCTGTGTCAAAACTTTGTTAGGAATTATGTGATCCTTACTAGCTGGAAGTAAGGGAGATGGGGCATGAAGTTATTTCTAGGAGTTGGACGCATACCAAGTTTAGCTCAGTTCTGGGCATCTTTGAAATACCTATACAAACTTGTTCCTACATAGTAACTTGCATCTTTGAATGAGAATGTGCTTGCTTGCAGCAACGTGCTATATGTTCTGAATGCCCGAATTGGGAATCTGTGTCAAAACTTTGTTAGGAATTATGTGATCCTTACTAGCTGGAAGTAAGGGAGATGGGGCATGAAGTTATTTCTAGGAGTTGGACACATACCAAGTTTAGCTCAGTTCTGGGCATCTTTGAAATACCTATACAAACTTGTTCCTACATAGTAACTTGCAACTTTGAATGAGAATGTGCTTGCTTACAGCAACGTGCTATATGTTCTGAATGCCCGAATTGGGAATCTGTGTCAAAACTTTATTAGGAATTATGTGATCCTTACTAGCTGGAAGTAAGGGAGATGGGGCATGAAGTTATTTCTAGGAGTTGGACACATACCAAGTTTAGCTCAGTTCTGGGCATCTTTGAAATACCTATACAAACTTGTTCCTACATAGTAACTTGCATCTTTGAATGAGAATCTGCTTGCTTACAGCAACGTGCTATATGTTCTGAATGCCCGAATTGGGAATCTGTGTCAAAACTTTGTTAGGAATTATGTGATCCTTACTAGCTGGAAGTAAGGGAGATGGGGCATGAAGTTATTTCTAGGAGTTGGACGCATACCAAGTTTAGCTCAGTTCTGGGCATCTTTGAAATACCTATACAAACTTGTTCCTACATAGTAACTTGCAACTTTGAATGAAAATGTGCTTGCTTACAGCAACGTGCTATATGTTCTGAATGCCCGAATTGGGAATCTGTGTCAAAACTTTGTTAGGAATTATGTGATCCTTACTAGCTGGAAGTAAGGAAGATGGGGCATGAAGTTATTTCTAGGAGTTGGACGCATACCAAGTTTAGCTCAGTTCTGGGCATCTTTG
Organism: Diceros bicornis minor; assembly: GCF_020826845.1. NCBI lineage: Eukaryota > Metazoa > Chordata > Mammalia > Perissodactyla > Rhinocerotidae > Diceros > Diceros bicornis. The sequence goes on along the minus strand of NC_080753.1, from coordinate 70,067,419 downwards.
AAATACCTATACAAACTTGTTCCTACATAGTAACTTGCATCTTTGAATGAGAATCTGCTTGCTTGCAGCAAGGTGCTATATGTTCTGAATGCCCGAATTGGGAATCTGTGTCAAAACTTTGTTAGGAATTATGTGATCCTTACTAGCTGGAAGTAAGGGAGATGGGGCATGAAGTTATTTCTAGGAGTTGGACACATAGCAAGTTTAGCTCAGTTCTGGGCATCTTTGAAATACCTATACAAACTTGTTCCTACATAGTAACTTGCATCTTTGAATGAGAATGTGCTTGCTTGCAGCAACGTGCTATATGTTCTGAATGCCCGAATTGGGAATCTGTGTCAAAACTTTGTTAGGAATTATGTGATCCTTACTAGCTGGAAGTAAGGGAGATGGGGCATGAAGTTATTTCTAGGAGTTGGACACATACAAAGTTTAGCTCAGTTCTGGGCATCTTTGAAATACCTATACAAACTTGTTCCTACATAGTAACTTGCATCTTTAATGAGAATCTGCTTGCTTACAGCAACGTGCTATATGTTCTGAATGCCCGATTTGGGAATCTGTGTCAAAACTTTGTTAGTAATTATGTGATCCTTACTAGCTGGAAGTAAGGGAGATGGGGCATGAAGTTATTTCTAGGAGTTGGACACATACCAAGTTTAGCTCAGTTCTGGGCATCTTTGAAATACCTATACAAACTTGTTCCTACATAGTAACTTGCATCTTTGAATGAGAATGTGCTTGCTTGCAGCAACGTGCTATATGTTCTGAATGCCCGATTTGGGAATCTGTGTCAAAACCTTGTTAGGAATTATGTGATCCTTACTAGCTGGAAGTAAGGGAGATGGGGCATGAAGTTATTTCTAGGAGTTGGACACATACCAAGTTTAGCTCAGTTCTGGGCATCTTTGAAATACCTATACAAACTTGTTCCTACATAGTAACTTGCATCTTTGAATGAGAATGTGCTTGCTTACAGCAACGTGCTATATATTCTGAATGCCCGAATTGGCAATCTGTGTGAAAACCTTGTTAGGAATTATGTGATCCTTACTAGCTGGAAGTAAGGGAGATGGGGCATGAAGTTATTTCTAGGAGTTCGACACATACCAAGTTTAGCTCAGTTCTGGGCATCTTTGAAATACCTATACAAACTTGTTCCTACATAGTAACTTGCAACTTTGAATGAGAATGTGCTTGCTTGCAGCAACGTGCTATATGTTCTGAATGCCCGAATTGGCAATCTGTGTCAAAACTTTGTTAGGAATTATGTGATCCTTACAAGCTGGAAGTAAGGGAGATGGGGCATGAAGTTATTTCTAGGAGTTGGACACATACCAAGTTTAGCTCAGTTCTGGGCATCTTTGAAATACCTATACAAACTTGTTCCTACATAGTAACTTGCATCTTTGAATGAGAATGTGCTTGCCTACAGCAACGTGCTATATGTTCTGAATGCCCGAATTGGGAATCTGTGTCAAAACTTTGTTAGGAATTATGTGATCCTTACTAGCTGGAAGTAAGGGAGATGGGGCATGAAGTTATTTCTAGGAGTTGGACACATACCAAGTTTAGCTCAGTTCTGGGCATCTTTGAAATACCTATACAAACTTGTTCCTACATAGTAACTTGCAACTTTGAATGAGAATGTGCTTGCCTACAGCAACGGGCTATATGTTCTGAATGCCCGAATTGGCAATCTGTGTCAAAACTTTGTTAGGAATTATGTGATCCTTACTAGCTGGAAGTAAGTGAGATGGGGCATGAAGTTATTTCTAGGAGTTGGACACATACCAAGTTTAGCTCAGTTCTGGGCATCTTTGAAATACCTATACAAACTTGTTCCTACATAGTAACTTGCAACTTTGAATGAGAATGTGCATGCCTACAGCAACGTGCTATATGTTCTGAATGCCCGAATTGGGAATCTGTGTCAAAACTTTGTTAGGAATTATGTGATCCTTACTAGCTGGAAGTAAGGGAGATGGGGCATGAAGTTATTTCTAGGAGTTGGACACATACCAAGTTTAGCTCAGTTCTGGGCATCTTTGAAATACCTATACAAACTTGTTCCTACATAGTAACTTGCAACTTTGAATGAGAATGTGCTTGCCTACAGCAACGTGCTATATGTTCTGAATGCCCGAATTGGGAATCTGTGTCAAAACTTTGTTAGGAATTATGTGATCCTTACTAGCTGGAAGTAAGGGAGATGGGGCATGAAGTTATTTCTAGGAGTTGGACACATACCAAGTTTAGCTGAGTTCTGGGCATCTTTGAAATACCTATACAAACTTGTTCCTACATAGTAACTTGCAACTTTGAATGAGAATGTGCTTGCCTACAGCAACGTGCTATATGTTCTGAATGCCCGAATTGGGAATCTGTGTCAAAACTTTGTTAGGAATTATGTGATCCTTACTAGCTGGAAGTAAGGGAGATGGGGCATGAAGTTATTTCTAGGAGTTGGACACATACCAAGTTTAGCTCAGTTCTGGGCATCTTTGAAATACCTATACAAACTTGTTCCTACATAGTAACTTGCAACTTTGAATGAGAATGTGCTTGCCTACAGCAACGTGCTATATGTTCTGAATGCCCGAATTGGGAATCTGTGTCTAAACTTTGTTAGGAATTATGTGATCCTTACTAGCTGGAAGTAAGGGAGATGGGGCATGAAGTTATTTCTTGGAGTTGGAGACATACCAAGTTTAGCTCAGTTCTGGGCATCTTTGAAATACCTATACAAACTTGTTCCTACATAGTAACTTGCATCTTTGAATGAGAATGTGCTTGCCTACAGCAACGTGCTATATGTTCTGAATGCCCGAATTGGCAATCTGTGTCAAAACTTTGTTAGGAATTATGTGATCCTTACTAGCTGGAAGTAAGGGAGATGGGGCATGAAGTTATTTCTAGGAGTTGGACACATACCAAGTTTAGCTCAGTTCTGGGCATCTTTGAAATACCTATACAAACTTGTTCCTACATAGTAACTTGCAACTTTGAATGAGAATGTGCTTGCTTACAGCAACGTGCTATATGTTCTGAATGCCCGAATTGGGAATCTGTGTCAAAACTTTGTTAGGAATTATGTGATCCTTACTAGCTGGAAGTAAGGGAGATGGGGCATGAAGATATTTCTTGGAGTTGGACACATACCAAGTTTAGCTCAGTTCTGGGCATCTTTGAAATACCTATACAAACTTGTTCCTACATAGTAACTTGCAACTTTGAATGAGAATGTACTTGCCTGCAGCAACGTGCTATATGTTCTGAATGCCCGAATTGGGAATCTGTGTCAAAACTTTGTTAGGAATTATGTGATCCTTACTAGCTGGAAGTAAGGGAGATGGGGCATGAAGTTATTTCTAGGAGTTGGACACATACCAAGTTTAGCTCAGTTCTGGGCATCTTTGAAATACCTATACAAACTTGTTCCTACATAGTAACTTGCAACTTTGAATGAGAATGTGCTTGCCTACAACAACGTGCTATATGTTCTGAATGCCCGAATTGGGAATCTGTGTCAAAACTTTGTTAGGAATTATGTGATCCTTACTAGCTGGAAGTAAGGGAGATGGGGCATGAAGTTATTTCTAGGAGTTGGACACATACCAAGTTTAGCTCAGTTCTGGGCATCTTTGAAATACCTATACAAACTTGTTCCTACATAGTAACTTGCAACTTTGAATGAGAATGTGCTTGCTTACAGCAACGTGCTATATGTTCTGAATGCCCGAATTGGGAATCTGTGTCAAAACTTTGTTAGGAATTATGTGATCCGTACTAGCTGGAAGTAAGGCAGATTGGGCATGAAGTTATTTCTAGGAGTTGGACACATACCAAGTTTAGCTCAGTTCTGGGCATCTTTGTAATACCTATACAAACTTGTTCCTACATAGTAACTTGCAACTTTGAATGAGAATGTGCTTGCTTACAGCAACGTGCTATATGTTCTGAATGCCCGAATTGGGAATCTGTGTCAAAACTTTGTTAGGAATTATGTGATCCTTACTAGCTGGAAGTAAGGGAGATGGGGCATGAAGTTATTTCTAGGAGTTGGACACATACCAAGTTTAGCTCAGTTCTGGGCATCTTTGAAATACCTATACAAACTTGTTCCTACATAGTAACTTGCAACTTTGAATGAGAATGTGCTTGCTTACAGCAACGTGCTATATGTTCTGAATGCCCGAATTAGGAATCTGTGTCAAAACTTTGTTAGGAATTATGTGATCCTTACTAGCTGGAAGTAAGGGAGATGGGGCATGAAGTTATTTCTTGGAGTTGGAGACATACCAAGTTTAGCTCAGTTCTGGGCATCTTTGAAATACCTATACAAACTTGTTCCTACATAGTAACTTGCATCTTTGAATGACAATGTGCTTGCTTACAGCAACGTTCTATATGTTCTGAATGCCCGAATTGGCAATCTGTGTCAAAAGATTGTTAGGAATTATGTGATCCTTACTAGCTGGAAGTAAGGGAGATGGGGCATGAAGTTATTTCTAGGAGTTGGACACATACCAAGTTTAGCTCAGTTCTGGCCATCTTTGAAATACCTATACAAACTTGTTCCTACATAGTAACTTGCAACTTTGAATGAGAATGTGCTTGCTTACAGCAACGTGCTATATGTTCTGAATGCCCGAATTGGGAATCTGTGTCAAAACTTTGTTAGGAATTATGTGATCCTTACTAGCTGGAAGTAAGGGAGATGGGGCATGAAGTTATTTCTAGGAGTTGGACACATACCAAGTTTAGCTCAGTCCTGGGCATCTTTGAAATACCTATACAAACTTGTTCCTACCTAGTAACTTGCATCTTTGAATGAGTATCTGCTTGCTTACAGCAACGTGCTATATGTTCTGAATGCCCGAATTGGGAATCTGTGTCAAAACTTTGTTAGGAATTATGTGATCCTTACTAGCTGGAAGTAAGGGAGATGGAGCATGAAGTTATTTCTAGGAGTTGGACACATACCAAGTTTAGCTCAGTTCTGGGCATCTTTGAAAAAGCTATACAAACTTGTTCCTACCTAGTAACTTGCATCTTTGAATGAGAATGTGCTTGATTACAGCAACGTGCTATATGTTCTGAATGCCCGAATAGGGAATCTGTGTCAAAACTTTGTTAGGAATTATGTGATCCTTACTAGCTGGAAGTAAGGGAGATGGGGCATGAAGTTATTTCTAGGAGTTGGACACATACCAAGTTTAGCTCATTTCTGGGCATCTTTGAAATACCTATACAAACTTGTTCCTACATAGTAACTTGCAACTTTGAATGAGAATATGCTTGCCTACAGCAACGTGCTATATGTTCTGAATGCCCGAATTGGGAATCTGTGTCAAAACTTTGTTAGGAATTATGTGATCCTTACTAGCTGGAAGTAAGGGAGATGGGGCATGAAGTTATTTCTAGGAGTTGGACACATACCAAGTTTAGCTCAGTTCTGGGCATCTTTGAAATACCTATACAAACTTGTTCCTACATAGTAACTTGCAACTTTGAATGAGAATGTGCTTGCCTACAGCAACGTGCTATATGTTCTGAATGCCCGAATTGGGAATCTGTGTCAAAACTTTGTTAGGAATTATGTGATCCTTACTAGCTGGAAGTAAGGGAGATGGGGCATGAAGTTATTTCTAGGAGTTGGACACATACCAAGTTTAGCTCAGTTCTGGGCATCTTTGAAATACCTATACAAACTTGTTCCTACATAGTAACTTGCAACTTTGAATGAGAATGTGCTTGCTTACAGCAACGTGCTATATGTTCTGAATGCCCGAATTGGGAATCTGTGTCAAAACTTTGTTAGGAATTATGTGATCCTTACTAGCTGGAAGTAAGGGAGATGGGGCATGAAGTTATTTCTTGGAGTTGGACACATACCAAGTTTAGCTCAGTTCTGGGCATCTTTGAAATACCTATACAAACTTGTTCCTACATAGTAACTTGCAACTTTGAATGAGAATGTGCTTGCCTGCAGCAACGTGCTATATGTTCTGAATGCCCGAATTGGGAATCTGTGTCAAAACTTTGTTAGGAATTATGGGATCCTTACTAGCTGGAAGTAACGGAGATGGGGCATGAAGTTATTTCTAGGAGTTGGACACATACCAAGTTTAGCTCAGTTCTGGGCATCTTTGAAATACCTATACAAACTTGTTCCTACATAGTAACTTGCAACTTTGAATGAGAATGTGCTTGCCTACAGCAACGTGCTATATGTTCTGAATGCCCGAATTGGGAATCTGTGTCAAAACTTTGTTAGGAATTATGTGATCCTTACTAGCTGGAAGTAAGGGAGATGGCGCATGAAGTTATTTCTAGGAGTTGGACACATACCAAGTTTAGCTCAGTTCTGGGCATCTTTGAAAAAGCTATACAAACTTGTTCCTACCTAGTAACTTGCATCTTTGAATGAGAATGTGCTTGCTTACAGCAACGTGCTATATGTTCTGAATGCCCGAATAGGGAATCTGTGTCAAAACTTTGTTAGGAATTATGTGATCCTTACTAGCTGGAAGTAAGGGAGATGGGGCATGAAGTTATTTCTAGGAGTTGGACACATACCAAGTTTAGCTCAGTTCTGGGCATCTTTGAAATACCTATACAAACTTGTTCCTACATAGTAACTTGCAACTTTGAATGAGAATGTGCTTGCCTACAGCAACGTGCTATATGTTCTGAATGCCCGAATTGGGAATCTGTGTCAAAACTTTGTTAGGAATTATGTGATCCTTACTAGCTGGAAGTAAGGGAGATGGGGCATGAAGTTATTTCTAGGAGTTGGACACATACCAAGTTTAGCTCAGTTCTGGGCATCTTTGAAATAACTATACAAACTTGTTCCTACATAGTAACTTGCAACTTTGAATGAGAATGTGCTTGCCTACAGCAACGTGCTATATGTTCTGAATGCCCGAATTGGGAATCTGTGTCAAAACTTTGTTAGGAATTATGTGATCCTTACTAGCTGGAAGTAAGGGAGATGGGGCATGAAGTTATTTCTAGGAGTTGGACACATACCAAGTTTAGCTCAGTTCTGGGCATCTTTGAAATACCTATACAAACTTGTTCCTACATAGTAACTTGCAACTTTGAATGAGAATGTGCTTGCTTACAGCAACGTGCTATATGTTCTGAATGCCCGAATTGGGAATCTGTGTCAAAACTTTGTTAGGAATTATGTGATCCTTACTAGCTGGAAGTAAGGGAGATGGGGCATGAAGTTATTTCTTGGAGTTGGACACATACCAAGTTTAGCTCAGTTCTGGGCATCTTTGAAATACCTATACAAACTTGTTCCTACATAGTAACTTGCAACTTTGAATGAGAATGTGCTTGCCTGCAGCAACGTGCTATATGTTCTGAATGCCCGAATTGGGAATCTGTGTCAAAACTTTGTTAGGAATTATGGGATCCTTACTAGCTGGAAGTAACGGAGATGGGGCATGAAGTTATTTCTAGGAGTTGGACACATACCAAGTTTAGCTCAGTTCTGGGCATCTTTGAAATACCTATACAAACTTGTTCCTACATAGTAACTTGCAACTTTGAATGAGAATGTGCTTGCCTACAGCAACGTGCTATATGTTCTGAATGCCCGAATTGGGAATCTGTGTCAAAACTTTGTTAGGAATTATGTGATCCTTACTAGCTGGAAGTAAGGGAGATGGGGCATGAAGTTATTTCTAGGAGTTGGACACATACCAAGTTTAGCTCAGTTCTGGGCATCTTTGAAATACCTATACAAACTTGTTCCTACATAGTAACTTGCAACTTTGAATGAGAATGTGCTTGATTACAGCAACGTGCTATATGTTCTGAATGCCCGAATTAGGAATCTGTGTCTAAACTTTGTTAGGAATTATGTGATCCTTACTAGCTGGAAGTAAGGGAGATGGGGCATGAAGTTATTTCTTGGAGTTGGAGACATACCAAGTTTAGCTCAGTTCTGGGCATCTTTGAAATACCTATACAAACTTGTTCCTACATAGTAACTTGCATCTTTGAATGAGAATGTGCTTGCTTACAGCAACGTTCTATATGTTCTGAATGCCCGAATTGGCAATCTGTGTCAAAAGTTTGTTAGGAATTATGTGATCCTTACTAGCTGGAAGTAAGGGAGATGGGGCATGAAGTTCTTTCTAGGAGTTGGACACATACCAAGTTTAGCTCAGTTCTGGGCATCTTTGAAATACCTATACAAACTTGTTCCTACATAGTAACTTGCAACTTTGAATGAGAATGTGCTTGCTTACAGCAACGTGCTATATGTTCTGAATGCCCGAATTGGGAATCTGTGTCAAAACTTTGTTAGGAATTATGTGATCCGTACTAGCTGGAAGTAAGGCAGATTGGGCATGAAGTTATTTCTAGGAGTTGGACACATACCAAGTTTAGCTCAGTTCTGGGCATCTTTGTAATACCTATACAAACTTGTTCCTACATAGTAACTTGCAACTTTGAATGAGAATGTGCTTGCTTACAGCAACGTGCTATATGTTCTGAATGCCCGAATTGGGAATCTGTGTCAAAACTTTGTTAGGAATTATGTGATCCTTACTAGCTGGAAGTAAGGGAGATGGGGCATGAAGTTATTTCTAGGAGTTGGACACATACCAAGTTTAGCTCAGTTCTGGGCATCTTTGAAATACCTATACAAACTTGTTCCTACATAGTAACATGCAACTTTAAATGAGAATGTGCTTGCTTACAGCAACGTGCTATATGTTCTGAATGCCCGAATTAGGAATCTGTGTCAAAACTTTGTTAGGAATTATGTGATCCTTACTAGCTGGAAGTAAGCGAGATGGGGCATGAAGTTATTTCTTGGAGTTGGAGACATACCAAGTTTAGCTCAGTTCTGGGCATCTTTGAATTACCTATACAAACTTGTTCCTACATAGTAACTTGCTTCTTTGAATGAGAATGTGCTTGCTTACAGCAACGTTCTATATGTTCTGAATGCCCGAATTGGCAATCTGTGTCAAAAGTTTGTTAGGAATTATGTGGTCCTTACTAGCTGGAAGTAATTGAGATGGGGCATGAAGTTATTTCTGGGAGTTGGACACATACCAAGTTTAGCTCAGTTCTGGCCATCTTTGAAATACCTATACAAACTTGTTCCTACATAGTAACTTGCATCTTTGAATGAGAATGTGCTTGCTTACAGCAACGTGCTATATGTTCTGAATGCCCGAGTTGGGAATCTGTGTCAAAACTTTTTTAGGAATTATGTGATCCTTACTAGCTGGAAGTAAGGGAGATGGGGCATGAAGTTATTTCTAGGAGTTGGACACATACCAAGTTTAGCTCAGTTCTGGGCATCTTTGAAATACCTATACAAACTTGTTCCTACATAGTAACTTGCAACTTTGAATGAGAATGTGCTTGCCTACAGCAACGTGCTATATGTTCTGAATGCCCGAATTGGGAATCTGTGTCAAAACTTTGTTAGGAATTATGTGATCCTTACTAGCTGGAAGTAAGGGAGATGGGGCATGAAGTTATTTCTAGGAGTTGGACACATACCAAGTTTAGCTCAGTTCTGGGCATCTTTGAAATACCTATACAAACTTGTTCCTACATAGTAACTTGCAACTTTGAATGAGAATGTGCTTGCTTACAGCAACGTGCTATATGTTCTGAATGCCCGAATTGGGAATCTGTGTCAAAACTTTGTTAGGAATTATGAGATCCTTACTAGCTGGAAGTAAGGGAGATGGGGCATGAAGTTATTTCTAGGAGTTGGACACATACCAAGTTTAGCTCAGTTCTGGCCATCTTTGAAATACCTACACAAACTTGTTCCTACATAGTAACTTGCAACTTTGAATGAGAATGTGCTTGCCTACAGCAACGTGCTATATGTTCTGAATGCCCGAATTGGGAATCTGTGTCAAAACTTTGTTAGGAATTATGTGATCCTTACTAGCTGGAAGTAAGGGAGATGGGGCATGAAGTTATTTCTAGGAGTTGGACACATACCAAGTTTAGCTCAGTTCTGGGCATCTTTGAAATACCTATACAAACTTGTTCCTACGTAGTAACTTGCAACTTTGAATGAGAATGTGCTTGCTTACAGCAACGTGCTATATGTTCTGAATGCCCGAATTGGGAATCTGTGTCAAAACTTTGTTAGGAATTATGTGATCCTTACTAGCTGGAAGTAAGGGAGATGGGGCATGAAGTTATTTCTTGGAGTTGGACACATACCAAGTTTAGCTCAGTTCTGGGCATCTTTGAAATACCTATACAAACTTGTTCCTACATAGTAACTTGCAACTTTGAATGAGAATGTGCTTGCCTGCAGCAACGTGCTATATGTTCTGAATGCCCGAATTGGGAATCTGTGTCAAAACTTTGTTAGGAATTATGTGATGCTTACTAGCTGGAAGTAAGGGAGATGGGGCATGAAGTTATTTCTAGGAGTTGGACACATACCAAGATTAGCTCAGTTCTGGGCATCTTTGAAATACCTATACAAACTTGTTCCTACATAGTAACTTGCAACTTTGAATGAGAATGTGCTTGCCTACAGCAACGTGCTATATGTTCTGAATGCCCGAATTGGGAATCTGTGTCAAAACTTTGTTAGGAATTATGTGATCCTTACTAGCTGGAAGTAAGGGAGATGGGGCATGAAGTTATTTCTAGGAGTTGGACACATACCAAGTTTAGCTCAGTTCTGGGCATCTTTGAAATACCTATACAAACTTGTTCCTACATAGTAACTTGCAACTTTGAATGAGAATGTGCTTGCTTACAGCAACGTGCTATATGTTCTGAATGCCCGAATTGGGAATCTGTGTCAAAACTTTGTTAGGAATTATGTGATCCTTACTAGCTGGAAGTAAGGGAGATGGGGCATGAAGTTATTTCTTGGAGTTGGACACATACCAGGTTTAGCTCAGTTCTGGGCATCTTTGAAATACCTATACAAACTTGTTCCTACATAGTAACTTGCAACTTTGAATGAGAATGTGCTTGCCTGCAGCAACGTGCTATATGTTCTGAATGCCCGAATTGGGAATCTGTGTCAAAACTTTGTTAGGAATTATGTGATCCTTACTAGCTGGAAGTAAGGGAGATGGGGCATGAAGTTATTTCTAGGAGTTGGACACATACCAAGTTTAGCTCAGTTCTGGGCATCTTTGAAATACCTATACAAACTTGTTCCTACATAGTAACTTGCAACTTTGAATGAGAATGTGCTTGCCTACAGCAACGTGCTATATGTTCTGAATGCCCGAATTGGGAATCTGTGTCAAAACTTTGTTAGGAATTATGTGATCCTTACTAGCTGGAAGTAAGGGAGATGGGGCATGAAGTTATTTCTAGGAGTTGGACACATACCAAGTTTAGCTCAGTTCTGGGCATCTTTGAAATACCTATACAAACTTGTTCCTACATAGTAACTTGCAACTTTGAATGAGAATGTGCTTGCTTACAGCAACGTGCTATATGTTCTGAATGCCCGAATTGGGAATCTGGGTCAAAACTTTGTTAGGAATTATGTGATCCTTACTAGCTGGAAGTAAGGGAGATGGGGCATGAAGTTATTTCTTGGAGTTGGACACATACCAAGTTTAGCTTAGTTCTGGGCATCTTTGAAATACCTATACAAACTTGTTCCTACATAGTAACTTGCAACTTTGAATGAGAATGTGCTTGCCTGCAGCAACGTGCTATATGTTCTGAATGCCCGAATTGGGAATCTGTGTCAAAACTTTGTTAGGAATTATGTGATCCTTACTAGCTGGAAGTAAGGGAGATGGGGCATGAAGTTATTTCTAGGAGTTGGACACATACCAAGTTTAGCTCAGTTCTGGGCATCTTTGAAATACCTATACAAACTTGTTCCTACATAGTAACTTGCAACTTTGAATGAGAATGTGCTTGCCTACAGCAAGGTGCTATATGTTCTGAATGCCCGAATTGGGAATCTGTGTCAAAACTTTGTTAGGAATTATGTGATCCTTACTAGCTGGAAGTAAGGGAGATGGGGCATGAAGTTATTTCTAGGAGTTGGACACATACCAAGTTTAGCTCAGTTCTGGGCATCTTTGAAATACCTATACAAACTTGTTCCTACATAGTAACTTGCAACTTTGAATGAGAATGTGCTTGCTTACAGCAACGTGCTCTATGTTCTGAATGCCCGAATTGGGAATCTGTGTCAAAACTTTGTTAGGAATTATGTGATCCTTACTAGCTGGAAGTAAGGGAGATGGGGCATGAAGTTATTTCTAGGAGTTGGACACATACCAAGTTTAGCTCAGTTCTGGGCATCTTTGAAATACCTATACAAACATGTTCCTACATAGTAACTTGCAACTTTGAATGAGAATGTGCTTGCTTACAGCAACGTGCTATATGTTCTGAATGCCCGAATTAGGCATCTGTGTCAAAACTTTGTTAGGAATTATGTGATCCTTACTAGCTGGAAGTAAGGGAGATGGGGCATGAAGTTATTTCTTGGAGTTGGAGACATACCAAGTTTAGCTCAGTTCTGGGCATCTTTGAAATACCTATACAAACTTGTTCCTACATAGTAACTTGCATCTTTGAATGACAATGTGCTTGCTTACAGCAACGTTCTATATGTTCTGAATGCCCGAATTGGCAATCTGTGTCAAAAGTTTGTTAGGAATTATGTGATCCTTACTAGCTGGAAGTAAGGGAGATGGGGCATGAAGTTATTTCTAGGAGTTGGACACATACCAAGTTTAGCTCAGTACTGGCCATCTTTGAAATACCTATACAAACTTGTTCCTACATAGTAACTTGCAACTTTGAATGAGAATGTGCTTGCTTACAGCAACGTGCTATATGTTCTGAATGCCCGAATTGGGAATCTGTGTCAAAACTTTGTTAGGAATTATGTGATCCTTACTAGCTGGAAGTAAGGGAGATGGGGCATGAAGTTATTTCTAGGAGTTGGACACATACCAAGTTTAGCTCAGTTCTGGGCATCTTTGAAATACCTATACAAACTTGTTCCTACCTAGTAACTTGCATCTTTGAATGAGTATCTGCTTGCTTACAGCAACGTGCTATATGTTCTGAATGCCCGAATTGGAAATCTGTGTCAAAACTTTTTTAGGAATTATGTGATCCTTACTAGCTGGAAGTAAGGGAGATGGAGCATGAAGTTATTTCTAGGAGTTGGACACATACCAAGTTTAGCTTAGTTCTGGGCATCTTTGAAAAAGCTATACAAACTTGTTCCTACCTAGTAACTTGCATCATTGAATGAGAATGTGCTTGCTTACAGCAACGTGCTATATGTTCTGAATGCCCGAATAGGGAATCTGTGTCAAAACTTTGTTAGGAATTATGTGATCCTTACTAGCTGGAAGTAAGGGAGATGGGGCATGAAGTTATTTCTAGGAGTTGGACGCATACCAAGTTTAGCTCAGTTCTGGGCATCTTTGAAATACCTATACAAATTTGTTCCTACATAGTAACTTGCATCTTTAATGAGAATTTGCTTGCTTACAGCAACGTGCTATATGTTCTGATTGCCCGAATTGGGAATCTGTGTCAAAACTTTGTTAGGAATTATGTGATCCTTACTAGCTGGAAGTAAGGGAGATGGGGCATGAAGTTATTTCTAGGAGTTGGACACATACCAAGTTTAGCTCAGTTCTGGGCATCTTTGAAATACCTATACAAACTTGTTGCTACATAGTAACTTGCATCATTAATGAGAATGTGCTTGCTTACAGCAACGTGCTATATGTTCTGAATGCCCGAATTGGGAATCTGTGTCAAAACTTTGTTAGGAATTATGTGATCCTTACTAGCTGGAAGTAAGGTAGATGGGGCATGAAGTTATTTCTAGGAGTTGGACACATACCAAGTTTAGCTCAGTTCTGGGCATCTTTGAAATACCTACACAAACTTGTTCCTACATAGTAACTTGCAACTTTGAATGAGAATGTGCTTGCTTACAGCAACGTGCTATATGTTCTGAATGCCCGAATTGGGAATCTGTGTCAAAACTTTGTTAGGAATTATGTGATCCTTACTGGCTGGAAGTAAGGGAGATGGGGCATGAAGTTATTTCTAGGAGTTGGACACATACCAAGTTTAGCTCAGTTCTGGGCATCTTTGAAATACCTATACAAACTTGTTCCTACATAGTAACTTGCATCTTTGAATGAGAATGTGCTTGCTTACAGCAACGTGCTATATGTTCTGAATGCCCGAATTGGGAATCTGTGTCAAAACTTTGTTAGGAATTATGTGATCCTTACTAGCTGGAAGTAAGGGAGATGGGGCATGAAGTTATATCTAGGAGTTGGACACATAGCAAGTTTAGCTCAGTTCTGGGCATCTTTGAAATACCTATACAAACTTGTTCCTACATAGTAACTTGCAACTTTGAATAAGAATGTGCTTGCTTACAGCAACGTGCTATATGTTCTGAATGCCCGAATTGGGAATCTGTGTCAAAACTTTGTTAGGAATTATGTGATCCTTACTAGCTGGAAGTAAGGGAGATGGGGCATGAAGTTATTTCTAGGAGTTGGACACATACCAAGTTTAGCTCAGTTCTGGGCATCTTTGAAATACCTATACAAACTTGTTCCTACATAGTAACTTGCATCTTTGAATGAGAATGTGCTTGCTTACAGCAACGTGCTATATGTTCTGAATGCCCGAATTGGCAATCTGTGTCAAAACTTTGTTAGGAATTATGTGATCCTTACTAGCTGGAAGTAAGGGAGATGGGGCATGAAGTTATTTCTAGGAGTTGGACACATACCAAGTTTAGCTCAGTTCTGGGCATCTTTGAAATACCTATACAAACTTGTTCCTACATAGTAACTTGCATCTTTAATGAGAATGTGCTTGGTTACAGCAACGTGCTATATGTTCTGAATGCCCGAATTGAGAATCTGTGTCAAAACTTTGTTAGGAATTATGTGATCCTTACTAGCTGGAAGTAAGGGAGATGGGGCATGAAGTTATTTCTAGGAGTTGGACGCATACCAAGTTTAGCTCAGTTCTGGGCATCTTTGAAATACCTATACAAACTTGTTCCTACATAGTAACTTGCATCTTTGAATGAGAATGTGCTTGCTTACAGCAACGTGCTATATGTTCTGAATGCCCGAATTGGGAATCTGTGTCAAAACTTTGTTAGGAATTATGTGATCCTTACTAGCTGGAAGTAAGGGAGATGGGGCATGAAGTTATTTCTAGGAGTTGGACACATACCAAGTTTAGCTCAGTTCTGGGCATCTTTGAAATACCTATACAAACTTGTTCCTACATAGTATCTTGCATCTTTGAATGAGGAAGTGCTTGCTTACAGCAATGTGCTATATGTTCTGAATCCCCGAATTGGCAATCTGTGTCAAAACTTTGTTAGGAATTATGTGATCCTTACTAGCTGGAAGTAAGGGAGATGGGGCATGAAGTTATTTCTAGGAGTTTGACGCATACCAAGTTTAGCTCAGTTCTGGGCATCTTTGAAATACCTATACAAACTTGTTCCTACATAGTAACTTGCATCTTTAATGAGAATCTGCTTGCTTACAGCAACGTGCTATATGTTCTGATTGCCCGAATTGGGAATCTGTGTCAAAACTTTGTTAGGAATTATGTGATCCTTACTAGCTGGAAGTAAGGGAGATGGGGCATGAAGTTATTTCTAGGAGTTGGACACATACCAAGTTTAGCTCAGTTCTGCGCATCTTTGAAATACCTATACAAACTTGTTGCTACATAGTAACTTGCATCATTAATGAGAATGTGCTTGCTTACAGCAACGTGCTATATGTTCTGCATGCCCGAATTGGGAATCTGTGTCAAAACTTTGTTAGGAATTATGTGATCCTTACTAGCTGGAAGTAAGGGAGATGGGGCATGAAGTTATTTCTAGGAGTTGGACACATACCAAGTTTAGCTCAGTTCTGGGCATCATTGAAATACCTATACAAACTTGTTCCTACATAGTAACTTGCAACTTTGAATGAGAATGTGCTTGCTTACAGCAACGTGCTATATGTTCTGAATGCCCGAATTGGGAATCTGTGTCAAAACTTTGTTAGGAATTATGTGATCCTTACTAGCTGGAAGTAAGGGAGATGGGGCATGAAGTTATTTCTAGGAGTTGGACACATACCAAGTTTAGCTCAGTTCTGGGCATCTTTGAAATACCTATACAAACTTGTTCCTACATAGTAACTTGCATCATTAATGAGAATGTGCTTGCTTACAGCAACGTGCTATATGTTCTGAATGCCCGAATTGGGAATCTGTGTCAAAACTTTGTTAGGAATTATGTGATCCTTACTAGCTGGAAGTAAGGGAAATGGGGCATGAAGTTATTTCTAGGAGTTGGACACATACCAAGTTTAGCTCAGTTCTGGGCATCTTTGAAATACCTATACAAACTTGTTCCTACATAGTAACTTGCAACTTTGAATGAGAATGTGCTTGCTTACAGCAACGTGCTATATGTTCTGAATGCCCGAATTGGGAATCTGTGTCAAAACTTTGTTAGGAATTATGTGATCCTTACTAGCTGGAAGTAAGGGAGATGGGGCATGAAGTTATTTCTAGGAGTTTGACACATACCAAGTTTAGCTCAGTTCTGGGCATCTTTGAAATACCTATACAAACTTGTTCCTACGTAGTAACTTGCATCTTTGAATGAGAATGTGCTTGCTTACAGCAACGTGCTATATGTTCTGAATGCCCGAATTGGGAATCTGTGTCAAAACTTTGTTAGGAATTATGTGATCCTTACTAGCTGGAAGTAAGGGAGATGGGGCATGAAGTTATTTCTAGGAGTTGGACACATACCAAGTTTAGCTCAGTTCTGGGCATCTTTGAAATACCTATACAAACTTGTTCCTACATAGTAACTTGCATCTTTAATGAGAATGTGCTTGGTTACAGCAACGTGCTATATGTTCTGAATGCCCGAATTGGGAATCTGTGTCAAAACTTTGTTAGGAATTATGTGATCCTTACTAGCTGGAAGTAAGGGACATGGGGCATGAAGTTATTTCTAGGAGTTGGACGCATACCAAGTTTAGCTCAGTTCTGGGCATCTTTGAAATACCTATACAAACTTGTTCCTACATAGTAACTTGCATCTTTGAATGAGAATGTGCTTGCTTACAGCAACGTGCTAAATGTTCTGAATGCCTGAATTGGGAATCTGTGTCAAACTTTGTTAGGAATTATGTGATCCTTACTAGCTGGAAGTAAGGGAGATGGGGCATGAAGTTATTTCTAGGAGTTGGACACATACCAAGTTTAGCTCAGTTCTGGGCATCATTGAAATACCTATACAAACTTGTTCCTACATAGTAACTTGCATCTTTGAATGAGAAAGTGCTTGCTTACAGCAACGTGCTATATGTTCTGAATGCCCGAATTGGCAATCTGTGTCAAAACTTTGTTAGGAATTATGTGATCCTTACTAGCTGGAAGTAAGGGAGATGGGGCATGAAGTTATTTCTAGGAGTTGGACGCATACCAAGTTTAGCTCAGTTCTGTGCATCTTTGAAATACCTATACAAACTTGTTCCTACATAGTAACTTGCATCTTTAATGAGAATTTGCTTGCTTACAGCAACGTGCTATATGTTCTGATTGCCCGAATTGGGAATCTGTGTCAAAACTTTGTTAGGAATTATGTGATCCTTACTAGCTGGAAGTAAGGGAGATGGGGCATGAAGTTATTTCTAGGAGTTGGACACATACCAAGTTTAGCTCAGTTCTGGGCATCTTTGAAATACCTATACAAACTTGTTGCTACATAGTAACTTGCATCATTAATGAGAATGTGCTTGCTTACAGCAACGTGCTATATGTTCTGAATGCCCGAATTGGGAATCTGTGTCAAAACTTTGTTAGGAATTATGTGATCCTTACTAGCTGGAAGTAAGGGAGATGGGGCATGAAGTTATTTCTAGGAGTTGGACACATACCAAGTTTAGCTCAGTTCTGGGCATCTTTGAAATACCTACACAAACTTGTTCCTACATAGTAACTTGCAACTTTGAATGAGAATGTGCTTGCTTACAGCAACGTGCTATATGTTCTGAATGCCCGAATTGGGAATCTGTGTCAAACCTTTGTTAGGAATTATGTGATCCTTACTGGCTGGAAGTAAGGGAGATGGGGCATGAAGTTATTTCTAGGAGTTGGACACATACCAAGTTTAGCTCAGTTCTGGGCATCTTTGAAATACCTATACAAACTTGTTCCTACATAGTAACTTGCATCTTTGAATGAGAATGTGCTTGCTTACAGCAACGTGCTATATGTTCTGAATGCCCGAATTGGCAATCTGTGTCAAAACTTTGTTAGGAATTATGTGATCCTTACTAGCTGGAAGTAAGGGTGATGGGGCATGAAGTTATATCTAGGAGTTGGACACATACCAAGTTTAGCTCAGTTCTGGGCATCTTTGAAATACCTATACAAACTTGTTCCTACATAGTAACTTGCAACTTCGAATAAGAATGTGCTTGCTTACAGCAACGTGCTATATGTTCTGAATGCCCGAATTGGGAATCTGTGTCAAAACTTTGTTAGGAATTATGTGATCCTTACTAGCTGGAAGTAAGGGAGATGGGGCATGAAGTTATTTCTAGGAGTTGGACACATACCAAGTTTAGCTCAGTTCTGGGCATCTTTGAAATACCTATACAAACTTGTTCCTACATAGTAACTTGCATCTTTGAATGAGAATGTGCTTGCTTACAGCAACGTGCTATATGTTCTGAATGCCCGAATTGGGAATCTGTGTCAAAACTTTGTTAGGATTTATGTGATCCTTACTAGCTGGAAGTAAGGGAGATGGGGCATGAAGTTATTTCTAGGAGTTGGACACATACCAAGTTTAGCTCAGTTCTGGGCATCTTTGAAATACCTATACAAACTTGTTCCTACATAGTAACTTGCATCTTTAATGAGAATGTGCTTGGTTACAGCAACGTGCTATATGTTCTGAATGCCCGAATTGGGAATCTGTGTCAAAACTTTGTTAGGAATTATGTGATCCTTACTAGCTGGAAGTAAGGGAGATGGGGCATGAAGTTATTTCTAGGAGTTGGACGCATACCAAGTTTAGCTCAGTTCTGGGCATCTTTGAAATACCTATACAAACTTGTTCCTACATAGTAACTTGCATCTTTGAATGAGAATGTGCTTGCTTACAGCAACGTGCTATATGTTCTGAATGCCCGAATTGGGAATCTGTGTCAAAACTTTGTTAGGAATTACGTGATCCTTACTAGCTGGAAGTAAGGGAGATGGGGCATGAAGTTATTTCTAGGAGTTGGACACATACCAAGTTTAGCTCAGTTCTGGGCATCTTTGAAATACCTATACAAACTTGTTCCTACATAGTATCTTGCATCTTTGAATGAGAAAGTGCTTGCTTACAGCAACGTGCTATATGATCTGAATCCCCGAATTGGCAATCTGTGTCAAAACTTTGTTAGGAATTATGTGATCCTTACTAGCTGGAAGTAAGGGAGATGGGGCATGAAGTTATTTCTAGGAGTTGGACGCATACCAAGTTTAGCTCAGTTCTGGGCATCTTTGAAATACCTATACAAACTTGTTGCTACATAGTAACTTGCATCATTAATGAGAATCTGCTTGCTTACAGCAACGTGCTATATGTTCTGAATGCCCGAATTGGGAATCTGTGTCAAAACTTTGTTAGGAATTATGTGATCCTTACTAGCTGGAAGTAAGGGAGATGGGGCATGAAGTTATTTCTAGGAGTTGGACGCATACCAAGTTTAGCTCAGTTCTGGGCATCTTTGAAATACCTACACAAACTTGTTCCTACATAGTAACTTGCAACTTTGAATGAGAATGTGCTTGCTTACAGCAACGTGCTATATGTTCTGAATGCCCGAATTGGGAATCTGTGTCAAAACTTTGTTAGGAATTATGTGATCCTTACTGGCTGGAAGTAAGGGAGATGGGGCATGAAGTTATTTCTAGGAGTTGGACACATACCAAGTTTAGCTCAGTTCTGGGCATCTTTGAAATACCTATACAAACTTGTTCCTACATAGTAACTTGCATCTTTTAATGAGAATGTGCTTGCTTACAGCAACGTGCTATATGTTCTGAATGCCCGAACTGGGAATCTGTGTCAAAACTTTGTTAGGAATTATGTGATCCTTACTAGCTGGAAGTAAGGGAGATGGGGCATGAAGTTATATCTAGGAGTTGGACACATACCAAGTTTAGCTCAGTTCTGGGCATCTTTGAAATACCTATACAAACTTGTTCCTACATAGTAACTTGCAACTTTGAATGAGAATGTGCTTGCTTACAGCAACGTGCTATATGTTCTGAATGCCCGAATTGGGAATCTGTGTCAAAACTTTGTTAGGAATTATGTGATCCTTACTAGCTGGAAGTAAGGGAGATGGGGCATGAAGTTATTTCTAGGAGTTGGACACATACCAAGTTTAGCTCAGTTCTGGGCATCTTTGAAATACCTATACAAACTTGTTCCTACATAGTAACTTGCATCTTTGAATGAGAATGTGCTTGCTTACAGCAACGTGCTATATGTTCTGAATGCCCGAATTGGGAATCTGTGTCAAAACTTTGTTAGGAATTATGTGATCCTTACTAGCTGGAAGTAAGGGAGATGGGGCATGAAGTTATTTCTAGGAGTTGGACACATACCAAGTTTAGCTCAGTTCTGGGCATCTTTGAAATACCTATACAAACTTGTTCCTACATAGTAACTTGCATCTTTAATGAGAATGTGCTTGGTTACAGCAACGTGCTATATGTTCTGAATGCCCGAATTGGGAATCTGTGTCAAAACTTTGTTAGGAATTATGTGATCCTTACTAGCTGGAAGTAAGGGAGATGGGGCATGAAGTTATTTCTAGGAGTTGGACGCATACCAAGTTTAGCTCAGTTCTGGGCATCTTTGAAATACCTATACAAACTTGTTGCTACATAGTAACTTGCATCATTAATGAGAATCTGCTTGCTTACAGCAACGTGCTATATGTTCTGAATGCCCGAATTGGGAATCTGTGTCAAAACTTTGTTAGGAATTATGTGATCCTTACTAGCTGGAAGTAAGGGAAATGGGGCATGAAGTTATTTCTAGGAGTTGGACACATACCAAGTTTAGCTCAGTTCTGGGCATCTTTGAAATACCTATACAAACTTGTTCCTACATAGTAACTTGCATCTTTGAATGAGAATGTGCTTGCTTACAGCAACGTGCTATATGTTCTGAATGCCCGAATTGGGAATCTGTGTCAAAACTTTGTTAGGAATTATGTGATCCTTACTAGCTGGAAGTAAGGGAGATGGGGCATGAAGTTATTTCTAGGAGTTGGACACATACCAAGTTTAGCTCAGTTCTGGGCATCTTTGAAATACCTATACAAACTTGTTCCTACATAGTATCTTGCATCTTTGAATGAGAAAGTGCTTGCTTACAGCAACGTGCTATATGATCTGAATCCCCGAATTGGCAATCTGTGTCAAAACTTTGTTAGGAATTATGTGATCCTTACTAGCTGGAAGTAAGGGAGATGGGGCATGAAGTTATTTCTAGGAGTTGGACGCATACCAAGTTTAGCTCAGTTCTGGGCATCTTTGAAATACCTATACAAACTTGTTGCTACATAGTAACTTGCATCATTAATGAGAATCTGCTTGCTTACAGCAACGTGCTATATGTTCTGAATGCCCGAATTGGGAATCTGTGTCAAAACTTTGTTAGGAATTATGTGATCCTTACTAGCTGGAAGTAAGGGAAATGGGGCATGAAGTTATTTCTAGGAGTTGGACACATATCAAGTTTAGCTCAGTTCTGGGCATCTTTGAAATACCTACACAAACTTGTTCCTACATAGTAACTTGCAACTTTGAATGAGAATGTGCTTGCTTACAGCAACGTGCTATAAGTTCTGAATGCCCGAATTGGGAATCTGTGTCAAAACTTTGTTAGGAATTATGTGATCCTTACTGGCTGGAAGTAAGGGAGATGGGTCATGAAGTTATTTCTAGGAGTTGGACACATACCAAGTTTAGCTCAGTTCTGGGCATCTTTGAAATACCTATACAAACTTGTTCCTACATAGTAACTTGCATCTTTGAATGAGAATGTGCTTGCTTACAGCAACGTGCTATATGTTCTGAATGCCCGAATTGGGAATCTGTGTCAAAACTTTGTTAGGAATTATGTGTTCCTTACTAGCTGGAAGTAAGGGAGATGGGGCATGAAGTTATTTCTAGGAGTTGGACACATACCAAGTTTAGCTCAGTTCTGGGCATCTTTGAAATACCTATACAAACTTGTTCCTACATAGTAACTTGCATCATTAATGAGAAAGTGCTTGCTTACAGCAACGTGCTATATGTTCTGAATGCCCGAATTGGGAATCTGTGTCAAAACTTTGTTAGGAATTATGTGATCCTTACTAGCTGGATGTAAGGGAGATGGGGCATGAAGTCATTTCTAGGAGTTGGACACATACCAAGTTTAGCTCAGTTCTGGGCATCTTTGAAATACCTATACAAACTTGTTCCTACATAGTAACTTGCAACTTTGAATGATAATGTGCTTGCTTACAGCAACGTGCTATATGTTCTGAATGCCCGAATTGGGAATCTGTGTCAAAACTTTGTTAGGAATTATGTGATCCTTACTAGCTGGAAGTAAGGGAGATGGGGCATGAAGTTATTTCTAGGAGTTGGACACATACCAAGTTTAGCTCAGTTCTGGGCATCTTTGAAATACCTATACAAACTTGTTCCTACATAGTAACTTGCATCTTTGAATGAGAATGTGCTTGCTTACAGCAACGTGCTATATGTTCTGAATGCCCGAGTTGGGAATCTGTGTCAAAACTTTGTTAGGAATTATGTGATCCTTACTAGCTGGAAGTAAGGGAGATGGGGCATGAAGTTATTTCTAGGAGTTGGACACATACCAAGTTTAGCTCAGTTCTGGGCATCTTTGAAATACCTATACAAACTTGTTCCTACATAGTAACTTGCATCTTTGAATGAGAATCTGCTTGCTTACAGCAACGTGCTATATGTTCTGAATGCCCGAATTCGGAATCTGTGTCAAAACTTTGTTAGGAATTATGTGATCCTTACTAGCTGGAAGTAAGGGAGATGGGGCATGAAGTTATTTCTTGGAGTTGGAGACATACCAAGTTTAGCTCAGTTCTGGGCATCTTTGAAATACCTATACAAACTTGTTCCTACATAGTAACTTGCAACTTTGAATGAGAATGTGCTTGCTTACAGCAACGTGCTATATGTTCTGAATGCCCGAATTGGGAATCTGTGTCAAAACTTTGTTAGGAATTATGTGATCCTTACTAGCTGGAAGTAAGGGAGATGGGGCATGAAGTTATTTCTAGGAGTTGGACACATACCAAGTTTAGCTCAGTTCTGGGCATCTTTGAAATTCCTATACAAACTTGTTCCTACATAGTAACTTGCATCATTAATGAGAAAGTGCTTGCTTACAGCAACGTGCTATATGTTCTGAATGCCTGAATTGGGAATCTGTGTCAAAACTTTGTTAGGAATTATGTGATCCTTACTAGCTGGAAGTAAGGGAGATGGGGCATGAAGTTATTTCTAGGAGTTGGACACATACCAAGTTTAGCTCAGTTCTGGGCATCTTTGAAATACCTATACAAACTTGTTCCTACATAGTAACTTGCAACTTTGAATGAGAATGTGCTTGCTTACAGCAACGTGCTATATGTTCTGAATGCCCGAATTGGGAATCTGTGTCAAAACTTTGTTAGGAATTATGTGATCCTTACTAGCTGGAAGTAAGGGAGATGGGGCATGAAGTTATTTCTAGGAGTTGGACACATACCAAGTTTAGCTCAGTTCTGGGCATCTTTGAAATACCTATACAAACTTGTTCCTACATAGTAAGTTGCATCATTAATGAGAATGTGCTTACTTACAGCAATGTGCTATATGTTCTGAATGCCCGAATTGGGAATCTGTGTCAAAACTTTGTTAGGAATTATGTGATCCTTACTAGCTGGAAGTAAGGGAGATGGGGCATGAAGTTATTTCTAGGAGTTGGACACATACCAAGTTTAGCTCAGTTCTGGGCATCTTTGAAATACCTATACAAACTTGTTCCTACATAATAACTTGCAACTTTGAATGAGAATGTGCTTGCTTACAGCAACGTGCTATATGTTCTGAATGCCCGAATTGGGAATCTGTGTCAAAACTTTGTTCGGAATTATGTGATCCTTACTAGCTGGAAGTAAGGGAGATGGGGCATGAAGTTATTTCTAGGAGTTGGACACATACCAAGTTTAGCTCAGTTCTGGGCATCTTTGAAATACCTATACAAACTTGTTCCTACATAGTAACTTGCATCTTTGAATGAGAATGTGCTTGCTTACAGCAACGTGCTATATGTTCTGAATGCCCGAATTGGGAATCTGTGTCAAAACTTTGTGAGGAATTATGTGATCCTTACTAGCTGGAAGTAAGGGAGATGGGGCATGAAGTTATTTCTAGGAGTTGGACACATACCAAGTTTAGCTCAGTTCTGGGCATCTTTGAAATACCTATACAAACTTGTTCCTACATAGTAACTTGCAACTTTGAATGAGAATGTGCTTGCTTACAGCAACGTGCTATATGTTCTGAATGCCCGAATTGGGAATCTGTGTCAAAACTTTGTTAGGAATTACGTGATCCTTACTAGCTGGAAGTAAGGGAGATGGGGCATGAAGTTATTTCTAGGAGTTGGACACATACCAAGTTTAGCTCAGTTCTGGGCATCTTTGAAATACCTATACAAACTTGTTCCTACATAGTAACTTGCATCTTTGAATGAGAATCTGCTTGCTTACAGCAACGTGCTATATGTTCTGAATGCCCGAATTGGGAATCTGTGTCAAAACTTTGTTAGGAATTACGTGATCCTTACTGGCTGGAAGTAAGGGAGATGGGGCATGAAGTTATTTCTAGGAGTTGGACACATACCAAGTTTAGCTCAGTTCTGGGCATCTTTGAAATACCTATACAAACTTGTTCCTACATAGTAACTTGCAACTTTGAATGAGAATGTGCTTGCTTACTGCAACGTGCTACATGTTCTGAATGCCCGAATTGGGAATCTGTGTCAAAACTTTGTTAGGAATTATGTGATCCTTATTGGCTGGAAGTAAGGGAGATGGGGCATGAAGTTATTTCTAGGAGTTGGACACATACCAAGTTTAGCTCAGTTCTGGGCATCTTTGAAATACCTATACAAACTTGTTCCTACATAGTAACTTGCAACTTTGAATGAGAATGTGCTTGCTTGCAGCAACGTGCTATATGTTCTGAATGCCCAAATTGGGAATCTGTGTCAAAACTTTGTTAGGAATTATGTGATCCTTACTAGCTGGAAGTAAGGGAAATGGGGCATGAAGTTATTTCTAGGAGTTGGACACATATCAAGTTTAGCTCAGTTCTGGGCATCTTTGAAATACCTACACAAACTTGTTCCTACATAGTAACTTGCAACTTTGAATGAGAATGTGCTTGCTTACAGCAACGTGCTATAAGTTCTGAATGCCCGAATTGGGAATCTGTGTCAAAACTTTGTTAGGAATTATGTGATCCTTACTGGCTGGAAGTAAGGGAGATGGGTCATGAAGTTATTTCTAGGAGTTGGACACATACCAAGTTTAGCTCAGTTCTGGGCATCTTTGAAATACCTATACAAACTTGTTCCTACATAGTAACTTGCATCTTTGAATGAGAATGTGCTTGCTTACAGCAACGTGCTATATGTTCTGAATGCCCGAGTTGGGAATCTGTGTCAAAACTTTGTTAGGAATTATGTGATCCTTACTAGCTGGAAGTAAGGGAGATGGGGCATGAAGTTATTTCTAGGAGTTGGACACATAAGAAGTTTAGCTCAGTTCTGGGCATCTTTGAAATACCTATACAAACTTGTTCCTACATAGTAACTTGCATCTTTGAATGAGAATCTGCTTGCTTACAGCAACGTGCTATATGTTCTGAATGCCCGAATTCGGAATCTGTGTCAAAACTTTGTTAGGAATTATGTGATCCTTACTAGCTGGAAGTAAGGGAGATGGGGCATGAAGTTATTTCTAGGAGTTGGACACATACCAAGTTTAGCTCAGTTCTGGGCATCTTTGAAATACCTATACAAACTTGTTCCTACATAGTAACTTGCAACTTTGAATGAGAATGTGCTTGCTTACAGCAACGTGCTATATGTTCTGAATGCCCGAATTGGGAATCTGTGTCAAAACTTTGTTAGGAATTATGTGATCCTTACTAGCTGGAAGTAAGGGAGATGGGGCATGAAGTTATTTCTAGGAGTTGGACACATACCAAGTTTAGCTCAGTTCTGGGCATCTTTGAAATACCTATACAAACTTGTTCCTACATAGTAACTTGCAACTTTGAATGAGAATGTGCTTGCTTACAGCAACGTGCTATATGTTCTAAATGCCCGAATTGGGAATCTGTGTCAAAACTTTGTTAGGAATTATGTGATCCTTACTAGCTGGAAGTAAGGGAGATGGGGCATGAAGTTATTTCTAGGAGTTGGACACATACCAAGTTTAGCTCAGTTCTGGGCATCTTTGAAATACCTATACAAACTTGTTCCTACATAGTAACTTGCATCATTAATGAGAAAGTGCTTGCTTACAGCAACGTGCTATATGTTCTGAATGCCCGAATTGGGAATCTGTGTCAAAACTTTGTTAGGAATTATGTGATCCTTACTAGCTGGAAGTAAGGGAGATGGGGCATGAAGTTATTTCTAGGAGTTGGACACATACCAAGTTTAGCTCAGTTCTGGGCATCTTTGAAATACCTATACAAACTTGTTCCTACATAGTAACTTGCAACTTTGAATGAGAATGTGCTTGCTTACAGCAACGTGCTATATGTTCTGAATGCCCGAATTGGGAATCTGTGTCAAAACTTTGTTAGGAATTATGTGATCCTTACTAGCTGGAAGTAAGGGAGATGGGGCATGAAGTTATTTCTAGGAGTTGGACACATACCAAGTTTAGCTCAGTTCTGGGCATCTTTGAAATACCTATACAAACTTGTTCCTACATAGTAACTTGCATCTTTGAATGAGAATGTGCTTGCTTACAGCAACGTGCTATATGTTCTGAATGCCCGAGTTGGGAATCTGTGTCAAAACTTTGTTAGGAATTATGTGATCCTTACTAGCTGGAAGTAAGGGAGATGGGGCATGAAGTTATTTCTAGGAGTTGGACACATACCAAGTTTAGCTCAGTTCTGGGCATCTTTGAAATACCTATACAAACTTGTTCCTACTTAGTAACTTGCATCTTTGAATGAGAATCTGCTTGCTTACAGCAACGTGCTATATGTTCTGAATGCCCGAATTCGGAATCTGTGTCAAAACTTTGTTAGGAATTATGTGATCCTTACTAGCTGGAAGTAAGGGAGATGGGGCATGAAGTTATTTCTAGGAGTTGGACACATACCAAGTTTAGCTCAGTTCTGGGCATCTTTGAAATACCTGTACAAACTTGTTCCTACATAGTAACTTGCAACGTTGAATGAGAATGTGCTTGCTTACAGCAACGTGCTATATGTTCTGAATGCCCGAATTGGGAATCTGTGTCAAAACTTTGTTAGGAATTATGTGATCCTTACTAGCTGGAAGTAAGGGAGATGGGGCATGAAGTTATTTCTAGGAGTTGGACACATACCAAGTTTAGCTCAGTTCTGGGCATCTTTGAAATTCCTATACAAACTTGTTCCTACATAGTAACTTGCATCATTATTGAGAAAGTGCTTGCTTACAGCAACGTGCTATATGTTCTGAATGCCCGAATTGGGAATCTGTGTCAAAACTTTGTTAGGAATTATGTGATCCTTACTAGCTGGAAGTAAGGGAGATGGGGCATGAAGTTATTTCTAGGAGTTGGACACATACCAAGTTTAGCTCAGTTCTGGGCATCTTTGAAATACCTATACAAACTTGTTCCTACATAGTAACTTGCAACTTTGAATGAGAATGTGCTTGCTTACAGCAACGTGCTATATGTTCTGAATGCCCGAATTGGGAATCTGTGTCAAAACTTTGTTAGGAATTATGTGATCCTTACTAGCTGGAAGTAAGGGAGATGGGGCATGAAGTTATTTCTAGGAGTTGGACACATACCAAGTTTAGCTCAGTTCTGGGCATCTTTGAAATACCTATACAAACTTGTTCCTACATAGTAAGTTGCATCATTAATGAGAATGTGCTTGCTTACAGCAATGTGCTATATGTTCTGAATGCCCGAATTGGGAATCTGTGTCAAAACTTTGTTAGGAATTATGTGATCCTTACTAGCTGGAAGTAAGGGAGATGGGGCATGAAGTTATTTCTAGGAGTTGGACACATACCAAGTTTAGCTCAGTTCTGGGCATCTTTGAAATACCTATACAAACTTGTTCCTACATAATAACTTGCAACTTTGAATGAGAATGTGCTTGCTTACAGCAACGTGCTATATGTTCTGAATGCCCGAATTGGGAATCTGTGTCAAAACTTTGTTCGGAATTATGTGATCCTTACTAGCTGGAAGTAAGGGAGATGGGGCATGAAGTTATTTCTAGGAGTTGGACACATACCAAGTTTAGCTCAGTTCTGGGCATCTTTGAAATACCTATACAAACTTGTTCCTACATAGTAACTTGCATCTTTGAATGAGAATGTGCTTGCTTACAGCAACGTGCTATATGTTCTGAATGCCCGAATTGGGAATCTGTGTCAAAACTTTGTGAGGAATTATGTGATCCTTACTAGCTGGAAGTAAGGGAGATGGGGCATGAAGTTATTTCTAGGAGTTGGACACATACCAAGTTTAGCTCAGTTCTGGGCATCTTTGAAATACCTATACAAACTTGTTCCTACATAGTAACTTGCAACTTTGAATGAGAATGTGCTTGCTTACAGCAACGTGCTATATGTTCTGAATGCCCGAATTGGGAATCTGTGTCAAAACTTTGTTAGGAATTACGTGATCCTTACTAGCTGGAAGTAAGGGAGATGGGGCATGAAGTTATTTCTAGGAGTTGGACACATACCAAGTTTAGCTCAGTTCTGGGCATCTTTGAAATACCTATACAAACTTGTTCCTACATAGTAACTTGCATCTTTGAATGAGAATCTGCTTGCTTACAGCAACGTGCTATATGTTCTGAATGCCCGAATTGGGAATCTGTGTCAAAACTTTGTTAGGAATTACGTGATCCTTACTGGCTGGAAGTAAGGGAGATGGGGCATGAAGTTATTTCTAGGAGTTGGACACATACCAAGTTTAGCTCAGTTCTGGGCATCTTTGAAATACCTATACAAACTTGTTCCTACATAGTAACTTGCATCTTTGAATGAGAATGTGCTTGCTTACTGCAACGTGCTACATGTTCTGAATGCCCGAATTGGGAATCTGTGTCAAAACTTTGTTAGGAATTATGTGATCCTTATTGGCTGGAAGTAAGGGAGATGGGGCATGAAGTTATTTCTAGGAGTTGGACACATACCAAGTTTAGCTCAGTTCTGGGCATCTTTGAAATACCTATACAAACTTGTTCCTACATAGTAACTTGCATCTTTGAATGAGAATCTGCTTGCTTACAGCAACGTGCTATATGTTCTGAATGCCCGAATTCGGAATCTGTGTCAAAACTTTGTTAGGAATTATGTGATCCTTACTAGCTGGAAGTAAGGGAGATGGGGCATGAAGTTATTTCTAGGAGTTGGACACATACCAAGTTTAGCTCAGTTCTGGGCATCTTTGAAATACCTGTACAAACTTGTTCCTACATAGTAACTTGCAACGTTGAATGAGAATGTGCTTGCTTACAGCAACGTGCTATATGTTCTGAATGCCCGAATTGGGAATCTGTGTCAAAACTTTGTTAGGAATTATGTGATCCTTACTAGCTGGAAGTAAGGGAGATGGGGCATGAAGTTATTTCTAGGAGTTGGACACATACCAAGTTTAGCTCAGTTCTGGGCATCTTTGAAATTCCTATACAAACTTGTTCCTACATAGTAACTTGCATCATTAATGAGAAAGTGCTTGCTTACAGCAACGTGCTATATGTTCTGAATGCCCGAATTGGGAATCTGTGTCAAAACTTTGTTAGGAATTATGTGATCCTTACTAGCTGGAAGTAAGGGAGATGGGGCATGAAGTTATTTCTAGGAGTTGGACACATACCAAGTTTAGCTCAGTTCTGGGCATCTTTGAAATACCTATACAAACTTGTTCCTACATAGTAACTTGCAACTTTGAATGAGAATGTGCTTGCTTACAGCAACGTGCTATATGTTCTGAATGCCCGAATTGGGAATCTGTGTCAAAACTTTGTTAGGAATTATGTGATCCTTACTAGCTGGAAGTAAGGGAGATGGGGCATGAAGTTATTTCTAGGAGTTGGACACATACCAAGTTTAGCTCAGTTCTGGGCATCTTTGAAATACCTATACAAACTTGTTCCTACATAGTAAGTTGCATCATTAATGAGAATGTGCTTGCTTACAGCAATGTGCTATATGTTCTGAATGCCCGAATTGGGAATCTGTGTCAAAACTTTGTTAGGAATTATGTGATCCTTACTAGCTGGAAGTAAGGGAGATGGGGCATGAAGTTATTTCTAGGAGTTGGACACATACCAAGTTTAGCTCAGTTCTGGGCATCTTTGAAATACCTATACAAACTTGTTCCTACATAATAACTTGCAACTTTGAATGAGAATGTGCTTGCTTACAGCAACGTGCTATATGTTCTGAATGCCCGAATTGGGAATCTGTGTCAAAACTTTGTTCGGAATTATGTGATCCTTACTAGCTGGAAGTAAGGGAGATGGGGCATGAAGTTATTTCTAGGAGTTGGACACATACCAAGTTTAGCTCAGTTCTGGGCATCTTTGAAATACCTATACAAACTTGTTCCTACATAGTAACTTGCATCTTTGAATGAGAATGTGCTTGCTTACAGCAACGTGCTATATGTTCTGAATGCCCGAATTGGGAATCTGTGTCAAAACTTTGTGAGGAATTATGTGATCCTTACTAGCTGGAAGTAAGGGAGATGGGGCATGAAGTTATTTCTAGGAGTTGGACACATACCAAGTTTAGCTCAGTTCTGGGCATCTTTGAAATACCTATACAAACTTGTTCCTACATAGTAACTTGCAACTTTGAATGAGAATGTGCTTGCTTACAGCAACGTGCTATATGTTCTGAATGCCCGAATTGGGAATCTGTGTCAAAACTTTGTTAGGAATTACGTGATCCTTACTAGCTGGAAGTAAGGGAGATGGGGCATGA
This sequence comes from Diceros bicornis minor, assembly GCF_020826845.1. Lineage (NCBI taxonomy): Eukaryota > Metazoa > Chordata > Mammalia > Perissodactyla > Rhinocerotidae > Diceros > Diceros bicornis. The sequence continues at coordinate 70,036,035 of NC_080753.1, read as the reverse complement.
AGTTATTTCTAGGAGTTGGACACATACCAAGTTTAGCTCAGTTCTGGGCATCTTTGAAATACCTATACAAACTTGTTCCTACATAGTAACTTGCATCTTTGAATGAGAATCTGCTTGCTTACAGCAACGTGCTATATGTTCTGAATGCCCGAATTGGGAATCTGTGTCAAAACTTTGTTAGGAATTACGTGATCCTTACTGGCTGGAAGTAAGGGAGATGGGGCATGAAGTTATTTCTAGGAGTTGGACACATACCAAGTTTAGCTCAGTTCTGGGCATCTTTGAAATACCTATACAAACTTGTTCCTACATAGTAACTTGCATCTTTGAATGAGAATGTGCTTGCTTACTGCAACGTGCTACATGTTCTGAATGCCCGAATTGGGAATCTGTGTCAAAACTTTGTTAGGAATTATGTGATCCTTATTGGCTGGAAGTAAGGGAGATGGGGCATGAAGTTATTTCTAGGAGTTGGACACATACCAAGTTTAGCTCAGTTCTGGGCATCTTTGAAATACCTATACAAACTTGTTCCTACATAGTAACTTGCATCTTTGAATGAGAAAGTGCTGGCTTACAGCAACGTGCTATATGTTCTGAATGCCCGAATTGGCAATCTGTGTCAAAACTTTGTTAGGAATTATGTGATCCTTACTAGCTGGAAGTAAGGGAGATGGGGCATGAAGTTATTTCTAGGAGTTGGACACATACCAAGTTTAGCTCAGTTCGGGGCATCTTTGAAATACCTATACAAACTTGTTCCTACATAGTAACTTGCATCTTTGAATGAGAATGTGCTTCCTTACAGCAACGTGCTATATGATCTGAATGCCCGAATTGGGAATCTGTGTCAAAACTTTGTTAGGAATTATGTGATCCTTACTAGCTGGAAGTAAGGGAGATGGGGCATGAAGTTATTTCTAGGAGTTGGACACATACCAAGTTTAGCTCAGTTCTGGGCTTCTTTGAAATACCTATAAAAACTTGTTCCTACATAGTAACTTGCAACTTTGAATGAGAATGTGCTTGCTTACAGCAACGTGCTATATGTTCTGAATGCCCGAATTGGGAATCTGTGTCAAAACTTTGTTAGGAATTATGTGATCCTTACTAGCTGGAAGTAAGGGAGATGGGGCATGAAGTTATTTCTAGGAGTTGGACACATACCAAGTTTAGCTCAGTTCTGGGCATCTTTGAAATATCTATACCAACTTGTTCCTACATAGTAACTTGCATCTTTGAATGAGAATCTGCTTGCTTACAGCAACGTGCTATATGTTCTGAATGCCCGAATTCGGAATCTGTGTCAAAACTTTGTTAGGAATTATGTGATCCTTACTAGCTGGAAGTAAGGGAGATGGGGCATGAAGTTATTTCTAGGAGTTGGACACATACCAAGTTTAGCTCAGTTCTGGGCATCTTTGAAATACCTATACAAACTTGTTCCTACATAGTAACTTGCAACTTTGAATGAGAATGTGCTTGCTTACAGCAACGTGCTATATGTTCTGAATGCCCGAATTGGGAATCTGTGTCAAAACTTTGTTAGGAATTATGTGATCCTTACTAGCTGGAAGTAAGGGAGATGGGGCATGAAGTTATTTCTAGGAGTTGGACACATACCAAGTTTAGCTCAGTTCTGGGCATCTTTGAAATACCTATACAAACTTGTTCCTACATAGTAACTTGCATCTTTAATGAGAATGTGCTTGGTTACAGCAACGTGCTATATGTTCTGAATGCCCGAATTGGGAATCTGTGTCAAAACTTTGTTAGGAATTATGTGATCCTTACTAGCTGGAAGTAAGGGACATGGGGCATGAAGTTATTTCTAGGAGTTGAACGCATACCAAGTTTAGCTCAGTTCTGGGCATCTTTGAAATACCTATACAAACTTGTTCCTACATAGTAATTTGCATCTTTGAATGAGAATGTGCTTGCTTACAGCAACGTGCTAAATGTTCTGAATGCCCGAATTGGGAATCTGTGTCAAAACTTTGTTAGGAATTATGTGATCCTTACTAGCTGGAAGTAAGGGAGATGGGGCATGAAGTTATTTCTAGGAGTTGGACACATACCAAGTTTAGCTCAGTTCTGGGCATCTTTGAAATACCTATACAAACTTGTTCCTACATAATAACTTGCAACTTTGAATGAGAATGTGCTTGCTTACAGCAACGTGCTATATGTTCTGAATGCCCGAATTGGGAATCTGTGTCAAAACTTTGTTCGGAATTATGTGATCCTTACTAGCTGGAAGTAAGGGAGATGGGGCATGAAGTTATTTCTAGGAGTTGGACACATACCAAGTTTAGCTCAGTTCTGGGCATCTTTGAAATACCTATACAAACTTGTTCCTACATAGTAACTTGCATCTTTGAATGAGAATGTGCTTGCTTACAGCAACGTGCTATATGTTCTGAATGCCCGAATTGGGAATCTGTGTCAAAACTTTGTGAGGAATTATGTGATCCTTACTAGCTGGAAGTAAGGGAGATGGGGCATGAAGTTATTTCTAGGAGTTGGACACATACCAAGTTTAGCTCAGTTCTGGGCATCTTTGAAATACCTATACAAACTTGTTCCTACATAGTAACTTGCAACTTTGAATGAGAATGTGCTTGCTTACAGCAACGTGCTATATGTTCTGAATGCCCGAATTGGGAATCTGTGTCAAAACTTTGTTAGGAATTACGTGATCCTTACTAGCTGGAAGTAAGGGAGATGGGGCATGAAGTTATTTCTAGGAGTTGGACACATACCAAGTTTAGCTCAGTTCTGGGCATCTTTGAAATACCTATACAAACTTGTTCCTACATAGTAACTTGCATCTTTGAATGAGAATCTGCTTGCTTACAGCAACGTGCTATATGTTCTGAATGCCCGAATTGGGAATCTGTGTCAAAACTTTGTTAGGAATTACGTGATCCTTACTGGCTGGAAGTAAGGGAGATGGGGCATGAAGTTATTTCTAGGAGTTGGACACATACCAAGTTTAGCTCAGTTCTGGGCATCTTTGAAATACCTATACAAACTTGTTCCTACATAGTAACTTGCATCTTTGAATGAGAATGTGCTTGCTTACTGCAACGTGCTACATGTTCTGAATGCCCGAATTGGGAATCTGTGTCAAAACTTTGTTAGGAATTATGTGATCCTTATTGGCTGGAAGTAAGGGAGATGGGGCATGAAGTTATTTCTAGGAGTTGGACACATACCAAGTTTAGCTCAGTTCTGGGCATCTTTGAAATACCTATACAAACTTGTTCCTACATAGTAACTTGCATCTTTGAATGAGAAAGTGCTGGCTTACAGCAACGTGCTATATGTTCTGAATGCCCGAATTGGCAATCTGTGTCAAAACTTTGTTAGGAATTATGTGATCCTTACTAGCTGGAAGTAAGGGAGATGGGGCATGAAGTTATTTCTAGGAGTTGGACACATACCAAGTTTAGCTCAGTTCGGGGCATCTTTGAAATACCTATACAAACTTGTTCCTACATAGTAACTTGCATCTTTGAATGAGAATGTGCTTCCTTACAGCAACGTGCTATATGATCTGAATGCCCGAATTGGGAATCTGTGTCAAAACTTTGTTAGGAATTATGTGATCCTTACTAGCTGGAAGTAAGGGAGATGGGGCATGAAGTTATTTCTAGGAGTTGGACACATACCAAGTTTAGCTCAGTTCTGGGCTTCTTTGAAATACCTATAAAAACTTGTTCCTACATAGTAACTTGCAACTTTGAATGAGAATGTGCTTGCTTACAGCAACGTGCTATATGTTCTGAATGCCCGAATTGGGAATCTGTGTCAAAACTTTGTTAGGAATTATGTGATCCTTACTAGCTGGAAGTAAGGGAGATGGGGCATGAAGTTATTTCTAGGAGTTGGACACATACCAAGTTTAGCTCAGTTCTGGGCATCTTTGAAATATCTATACCAACTTGTTCCTACATAGTAACTTGCATCTTTGAATGAGAATCTGCTTGCTTACAGCAACGTGCTATATGTTCTGAATGCCCGAATTCGGAATCTGTGTCAAAACTTTGTTAGGAATTATGTGATCCTTACTAGCTGGAAGTAAGGGAGATGGGGCATGAAGTTATTTCTAGGAGTTGGACACATACCAAGTTTAGCTCAGTTCTGGGCATCTTTGAAATACCTATACAAACTTGTTCCTACATAGTAACTTGCAACTTTGAATGAGAATGTGCTTGCTTACAGCAACGTGCTATATGTTCTGAATGCCCGAATTGGGAATCTGTGTCAAAACTTTGTTAGGAATTATGTGATCCTTACTAGCTGGAAGTAAGGGAGATGGGGCATGAAGTTATTTCTAGGAGTTGGACACATACCAAGTTTAGCTCAGTTCTGGGCATCTTTGAAATACCTATACAAACTTGTTCCTACATAGTAACTTGCATCTTTAATGAGAATGTGCTTGGTTACAGCAACGTGCTATATGTTCTGAATGCCCGAATTGGGAATCTGTGTCAAAACTTTGTTAGGAATTATGTGATCCTTACTAGCTGGAAGTAAGGGACATGGGGCATGAAGTTATTTCTAGGAGTTGAACGCATACCAAGTTTAGCTCAGTTCTGGGCATCTTTGAAATACCTATACAAACTTGTTCCTACATAGTAATTTGCATCTTTGAATGAGAATGTGCTTGCTTACAGCAACGTGCTAAATGTTCTGAATGCCCGAATTGGGAATCTGTGTCAAAACTTTGTTAGGAATTATGTGATCCTTACTAGCTGGAAGTAAGAGAGATGGGGCATGAAGTTATTTCTAGGAGTTGGACACATACCAAGTTTAGCTCAGTTCTGGGCATCTTTGAAATACCTATACAAACTTGTTCCTACATAGTAACTTGCATCATTGAATGAGAAAGTGCTTGCTTACAGCAACGTGCTATATGTTCTGAATGCCCGAATTGGCAATCTGTGTCAAAACTTTGTTAGGAATTATGTGATCCTTACTAGCTGGAAGTAAGGGAGATGGGGCATGAAGTTATTTCTAGGAGTTGGACGCATACCAAGTTTAGCTCAGTTCTGGGCATCTTTGAAATACCTATACAAACTTGTTCCTACATAATAACTTGCATCTTTAATGAGAATTTGCTTGCTTACAGCAACGTGCTATATGTTCTGATTGCCCGAATTGGGAATCTGTGTCAAAACTTTGTTAGGAATTATGTGATCCTTACTAGCTGGAAGTAAGGGAGATGGGGCATGAAGTTATTTCTAGGAGTTGGACACATACCAAGTTTAGCTCAGTTCTGGGCATCTTTGAAATACCTATACAAACTTGTTGCTACATAGTAACTTGCATCATTAATGAGCATGTGCTTGCTTACAGCAACGTGCTATATGTTCTGAATGCCCGAATTGGGAATCTGTGTCAAAACTTTGTTAGGAATTATGTGATCCTTACTAGCTGGAAGTAAGGGAGATGGGGCATGAAGTTATTTCTAGGAGTTGGACACATACCAAGTTTAGCTCAGTTCTGGGCATCTTTGAAATACCTACAAAAACTTGTTCCTACATAGTAACTTGCAACTTTGAATGAGAATGTGCTTGCTTACAGCAACGTGCTATATGTTCTGAATGCCCGAATTGGGACTCTGTGTCAAAACTTTGTTAGGAATTATGTGATCCTTACTGGCTGGAGGTAAGGGATATGGGGCATGAAGTTATTTCTAGGAGTTGGACACATACCAAGTTTAGCTCAGTTCTGGGCATCTTTGAAATACCTATACAAACTTGTTCCTACATAGTAACTTGCATCTTTGAATGAGAATGTGCTTGCTTACAGCAACGTGCTATATGTTCTGAATGCCCGAATTGGGAATCTGTGTCAAAACTTTGTTAGGAATTATGTGATCCTTACTAGCTGGAAGTAAGGGAGATGGGGCATGAAGTTATATCTAGGAGTTGGACACATAGCAAGTTTAGCTCAGTTCTGGGCATCTTTGAAATACCTATACAATCTTGTTCCTACATAGTAACTTGCAACTTTGAATAAGAATGTGCTTGCTTACAGCAACGTGCTATATGTTCTGAATGCCCGAATTGGGAATCTGTGTCAAAACTTTGTTAGGAATTATGTGATCCTTACTAGCTGGAAGTAAGGGAGATGGGGCATGAAGTTATTTCTAGGAGTTGGACGCATACCAAGTTTAGCTCAGTTCTGGGCATCTTTGAAATACCTATACAACCTTGTTCCTACATAGTAACTTGCATCTTTGAATGAGAATGTGCTTGCTTACAGCAACGTGCTAAATGTTCTGAATGCCCGAATTGGGAATCTGTGTCAAAACTTTGTTAGGAATTATGTGATCCTTACTAGCTGGAAGTAAGGGAGATGGGGCATGAAGTTATTTCTAGGAGTTGGACACATACCAAGTTTAGCTCAGTTCTGGGCATCTTTGAAATACCTATACAAACTTGTTCCTACATAGTAACTTGCATCTTTGTATGAGAAAGTGCTTGCTTACAGCAACGTGCTATATGTTCTGAATGCCCGAATTGGCAATCTGTGTCAAAACTTTGTTAGGAATTATGTGATCCTTACTAGCTGGAAGTAAGGGAGATGGGGCATGAAGTTATTTCTAGGAGTTGGACGCATACCAAGTTTAGCTCAGTTCTGGGCATCTTTGAAATACCTATACAAACTTGTTCCTACATAATAACTTGCATCTTTAATGAGAATTTGCTTGCTTACAGCAACGTGCTATATGTTCTGATTGCCCGAATTGGGAATCTGTGTCAAAACTTTGTTAGGAATTATGTGATCCTTACTAGCTGGAAGTAAGGGAGATGGGGCATGAAGTTATTTCTAGGAGTTGGACACATACCAAGTTTAGCTCAGTTCTGGGCATCTTTGAAATACCTATACAAACTTGTTGCTACATAGTAACTTGCATCATTAATGAGAATGTGCTTGCTTACAGCAACGTGCTATATGTTCTGAATGCCCGAATTGGGAATCTGTGTCAAAACTTTGTTAGGAATTATGTGATCCTTACTAGCTGGAAGTAAGGGAGATGGGGCATGAAGTTATTTCTAGGAGTTGGACACATACCAAGTTTAGCTCAGTTCTGGGCATCTTTGAAATACCTACACAAACTTGTTCCTACATAGTAACTTGCAACGTTGAATGAGAATGTGCTTGCTTACAGCAACGTGCTATATGTTCTGAATGCCCGAATTGGGAATCTGTGTCAAAACTTTGTTAGGAATTATGTGATCCTTACTGGCTGGAAGTAAGGGAGATGGGACATGAAGTTATTTCTAGGAGTTGGACACATACCAAGTTTAGCTCAGTTCTGGGCATCTTTGAAATACCTATACAAACTTGTTCCTACATAGTAACTTGCATCTTTGAATGAGAATGTGCTTGCTTACAGCAACGTGCTATATGTTCTGAATGCCCGAATTGGGAATCTGCGTCAAAACTTTGTTAGGAATTATGTGATCCTTACTAGCTGGAAGTAAGGGAGATGGGGCATGAAGTTATATCTAGGAGTTGGACACATAGCAAGTTTAGCTCAGTTCTGGGCATCTTTGAAATACCTATACAAACTTGTTCCTACATAGTAACTTGCAACTTTGAATAAGAATGTGCTTGCTTACAGCAACGTGCTATATGTTCTGAATGCCCGAATTGGGAATCTGTGTCAAAACTTTGTTAGGAATTATGTGATCCTTACTAGCTGGAAGTAAGGGAGATGGGGCATGAAGTTATTTCTAGGAGTTGGACACATACCAAGTTTAGCTCAGTTCTGGGCATCTTTGAAATACCTATACAAACTTGTTCCTACATAGTAACTTGCATCTTTGAATGAGAATGTGCTTGCTTACAGCAACGTGCTATATGTTCTGAATGCCCGAATTGGGAATCTGTGTCAAAACTTTGTTAGGAATTATGTGATCCTTGCTAGCTGGAAGTAAGGGAGATGGGGCATGAAGTTATTTCTAGGAGTTGGACACATACCAAGTTTAGCTCAGTTCTGGGCATCTTTGAAATACCTATACAAACTTGTTCCTACATAGTAACTTGCATCTTTAATGAGAATGTGCTTGGTTACAGCAACGTGCTATATGTTCTGAATGCCCGAATTGGGAATCTGTGTCAAAACTTTGTTAGGAATTATGTGATCCTTACTAGCTGGAAGTAAGGGAGATGGGGCATGAAGTTATTTCTAGGAGTTGGACGCATACCAAGTTTAGCTCAGTTCTGGGCATCTTTGAAATACCTATACAAACTTGTTCCTACATAGTAACTTGCATCTTTGAATGAGAATGTGCTTGCTTACAGCAACGTGCTATATGTTCTGAATGCCCGAATTGGGAATCTGTGTCAAAACTTTGTTAGGAATTATGTGATCCTTACTAGCTGGAAGTAAGGGAGATGGGGCATGAAGTTATTTCTAGGAGTTGGACACATACCAAGTTTAGCTCAGTTCTGGGCATCTTTGAAATACCTATACAAACTTGTTCCTACATAGTATCTTGCATCTTTGAATGAGAAAGTGCTTGCTTACAGCAACGTGCTATATGTTCTGAATCCTCGAATTGGGAATCTGTGTCAAAACTTTGTTAGGAATTATGTGATCCTTACTAGCTGGAAGTAAGGGAGATGGGGCATGAAGTTATTTCTAGGAGTTGGACACATACCAAGTTTAGCTCAGTTCTGGGCATCTTTGAAATACCTATACAAACTTGTTGCTACATAGTAACTTGCATCATTAATGAGAATGTGCTTGCTTACAGCAACGTGCTATATGTTCTGCATGCCCGAATTGGGAATCTGTGTCAAAACTTTGTTAGGAATTATGTGATCCTTACTAGCTGGAAGTAAGGGAGATGGGGCATGAAGTTATTTCTAGGAGTTGGACACATACCAAGTTTAGCTCAGTTCTGGGCATCTTTGAAATACCTATACAAACTTGTTCCTACATAGTAACTTGCATCTTTGAATGAGAATCTGCTTGCTTACAGCAACGTGCTATATGTTCTGAATGCCCGAATTGGGAATCTGTGTCAAAACTTTGTTAGGAATTATGTGATCCTTATTGGCTGGAAGTAAGGGAGATGGGGCATGAAGTTATTTCTAGGAGTTGGACACATACCAAGTTTAGCTCAGTTCTGGGCATCTTTGAAATACCTATACAAACTTGTTCTTACATAGTAACTTGCATCTTTGAATGAGAAAGTGCTGGCTTACAGCAACGTGCTATATGTTCTGAATGCCCGAGTTGGCAATCTGTGTCAAAACTTTGTTAGGAATTATGTGATCCTTACTAGCTGGAAGTAAGGGATATGGGGCATGAAGTTATTTCTAGGAGTTGGACACATACCAAGTTTAGCTCAGTTCTGGGCATCTTTGAAATACCTATACAAACTTGTTCCTACATAGTAACTTGCATCTTTGAATGAGAATGTGCTTGCTTACAGCAACGTGCTATATGTTCTGAATGCCCGAATTGGGAATCTGTGTCAAAACTTTGTTAGGAATTATGTGATCCTTACTAGCTGGAAGTAAGGGAGATGGGGCATGAAGTTATTTCTAGGAGTTGGACACATACCAAGTTTAGCTCAGTTCTGGGCTTCTTTGAAATACCTATACAAACTTGTTCCTACATAGTAACTTGCAACTTTGAATGAGAATGTGCTTGCTTACAGCAACGTGCTATATGTTCTGAATGCCCGAATTGGGAATCTGTGTCAAAACTTTGTTAGGAATTATGTGATCCTTACTAGCTGGAAGTAAGGGAGATGGGGCATGAAGTTATTTCTAGGAGTTGGACACATACCAAGTTTAGCTCAGTTCTGGGCATCTTTGAAATACCTATACAAACTTGTTCCTACATAGTAACTTGCAACTTTGAATGAGAATGTGCTTGCTTACAGCAACGTGCTATATGTTCTGAATGCCCGAATTGGGAATCTGTGTCAAAACTTTGTTAGGAATTATGTGATCCTTACTAGCTGGAAGTAAGGGAGATGGGGCATGTAGTTATTTCTAGGAGTTGGACACATACCAAGTTTAGCTCAGTTCTGGGCATCTTTGAAATACCTATACAAACTTGTTCCTACATAGTAACTTGCATCATTAATGAGAATGTGCTTGCTTACAGCAACGTGCTATATGTTCTGAATGCCCGAATTGGGAATCTGTGTCAAAACTTTGTTAGGAATTATGTGATCCTTACTAGCTGGAAGTAAGGGAGATGGGGCATGAAGTTATTTCTTGGAGTTGGACACATACCAAGTTTAGCTCAGTTCTGGGCATCTTTGAAATACCTATACAAACTTGTTCCTACATAGTAACTTGCATCATTAATGAGAATGTGCTTGCTTACAGCAACGTGCTATATGTTCTGAATGCCAGAATTGGGAATCTGTGTCAAAACTTTGTTAGGAATTATGTGATCCTTACTAGCTGGAAGTAAGGGAGATGGGGCATGAAGTTATTTCTAGGAGTTGGACACATACCAAGTTTAGCTCAGTTCTGGGCATCTTTGAAATACCTATACAAACTTGTTCCTACATAGTAACTTGCAACTTTGAATGAGAATGTGCTTGCTTACAGCAACGTGCTATATGTTCTGAATGCCCGAATTGGGAATCTGTGTCAAAACTTTGTGAGGAATTATGTGATCCTTACTAGCTGGAAGTAAGGGAGATGGGGCATGAAGTTATTTCTAGGAGTTGGACACATACCAAGTTTAGCTCAGTTCTGGGCATCTTTGAAATACCTATACAAACTTGTTCCTACATAGTAACTTGCAACTTTGAATGAGAATGTGCTTGCTTACAGCAACGTGCTATATGTTCTGAATGCCCGAATTGGGAATCTGTGTCAAAACTTTGTTAGGAATTACGTGATCCTTACTAGCTGGAAGTAAGGGAGATGGGGCATGAAGTTATTTCTAGGAGTTGGACACATACCAAGTTTAGCTCAGTTCTGGGCATCTTTGAAATACCTATACAAACTTGTTCCTACATAGTAACTTGCATCTTTGAATGAGAATCTGCTTGCTTACAGCAACGTGCTATATGTTCTGAATGCCCGAATTGGGTATCTGTGTCAAAACTTTGTTAGGAATTACGTGATCCTTACTGGCTGGAAGTAAGGGAGATGGGGCATGAAGTTATTTCTAGGAGTTGGACACATACCAAGTTTAGCTCAGTTCTGGGCATCTTTGAAATACCTATACAAACTTGTTCCTACATAGTAACTTGCATCTTTGAATGAGAATGTGCTTGCTTACAGCAACGTGCTATATGTTCTGAATGCCCGAATTGGGAATCTGTGTCAAAACTTTGTTAGGAATTATGTGATCCTTACTAGCTGGAAGTAAGGGAGATGGGGCATGAAGTTATATCTAGGAGTTGGACACATAGCAAGTTTAGCTCAGTTCTGGGCATCTTTGAAATACCTATACAAACTTGTTCCTACATAGTAACTTGCAACTTTGAATAAGAATGTGCTTGCTTACAGCAACGTGCTATATGTTCTGAATGCCCGAATTGGGAATCTGTGTCAAAACTTTGTTAGGAATTATGTGATCCTTACTAGCTGGAAGTAAGGGAGATGGGGCATGAAGTTATTTCTAGGAGTTGGACACATACCAAGTTTAGCTCAGTTCTGGGCATCTTTGAAATACCTATACAAACTTGTTCCTACATAGTAACTTGCATCTTTGAATGAGAATGTGCTTGCTTACAGCAACGTGCTATATGTTCTGAATGCCCGAATTGGGAATCTGTGTCAAAACTTTGTTAGGAATTATGTGATCCTTACTAGCTGGAAGTAAGGGAGATGGGGCATGAAGTTATTTCTAGGAGTTGGACACATACCAAGTTTAGCTCAGTTCTGGGCATCTTTGAAATACCTATACAAACTTGTTCCTACATAGTAACTTGCATCTTTAATGAGAATGTGCTTGGTTACAGCAACGTGCTATATGTTCTGAATGCCCGAATTGGGAATCTGTGTCAAAACTTTGTTAGGAATTATGTGATCCTTACTAGCTGGAAGTAAGGGAGATGGGGCATGAAGTTATTTCTAGGAGTTGGACGCATACCAAGTTTAGCTCAGTTCTGGGCATCTTTGAAATACCTATACAAACTTGTTCCTACATAGTAACTTGCATCTTTGAATGAGAATGTGCTTGCTTACAGCAACGTGCTATATGTTCTGAATGCCCGAATTGGGAATCTGTCTCAAAACTTTGTTAGGAATTATGTGATCCTTACTAGCTGGAAGTAAGGGAGATGGGGCATGAAGTTATTTCTAGGAGTTGGACGCATACCAAGTTTAGCTCAGTTCTGGGCATCTTTGAAATACCTATACAAACTTGTTCCTACATAGTATCTTGCATCTTTGAATGAGAAAGTGCTTGCTTACAGCAACGTGCTATATGTTCTGAATCCCCGAATTGGCAATCTGTGTCAAAACTTTGTTAGGAATTATGTGATCCTTTCTAGCTGGAAGTAAGGGAGATGGGGCATGAAGTTATTTCTAGGAGTTGGACGCATACCAAGTTTAGCTCAGTTCTGGGCATCATTGAAATACCTATACAAACTTGTTCCTACATAGTAACTTGCATCTTTAATGAGAATCTGCTTGCTTACAGCAACGTGCTATATGTTCTGATTGCCCGAATTGGGAATCTGTGTCAAAACTTTGTTAGGAATTATGTGATCCTTACTAGCTGGAAGTAAGGGAGATGGGGCATGAAGTTATTTCTAGGAGTTGGACACATACCAAGTTTAGCTCAGTTCTGGGCATCTTTGAAATACCTATACAAACTTGTTGCTACATAGTAACTTGCATCATTAATGAGAATGTGCTTGCTTACAGCAACGTGCTATATGTTCTGCATGCCCGAATTGGGAATCTGTGTCAAAACTTTGTTAGGAATTATGTGATCCTTACTAGCTGGAAGTAAGGGAGATGGGGCATGAAGTTATTTCTAGGAGTTGGACACATACCAAGTTTAGCTCAGTTCTGGGCATCTTTGAAATACCTATACAAACTTGTTCCTACATAGTAACTTGCAACTTTGAATGAGAATGTGCTTGCTTACAGCAACGTGCTATATGTTCTGAATGCCCGAATTGGGAATCTGTGTCAAAACTTTGTTAGGAATTATGTGATCCTTATTGGCTGGAAGTAAGGGAGATGGGGCATGAAGTTATTTCTAGGAGTTGGACACATACCAAGTTTAGCTCAGTTCTGGGCATCTTTGAAATACCTATACAAACTTGTTCCTACATAGTAACTTGCATCTTTGAATGAGAAAGTGCTGGCTTACAGCAACGTGCTATATGTTCTGAATGCCCGAGTTGGCAATCTGTGTCAAAACTTTGTTAGGAATTATGTGATCCTTACAAGCTGGAAGTAAGGGATATGGGGCATGAAGTTATTTCTAGGAGTTGGACACATACCAAGTTTAGCTCAGTTCTGGGCATCTTTGAAATACCTATACAAACTTGTTCCTACATAGTAACTTGCATCTTTGAATGAGAATGTGCTTGCTTACAGCAACGTGCTATATGTTCTGAATGCCCGAATTGGGAATCTGTGTCAAAACTTTGTTAGGAATTATGTGATCCTTACTAGCTGGAAGTAAGGGAGATGGGGCATGAAGTTATTTCTAGGAGTTGGACACATACCAAGTTTAGCTCAGTTCTGGGCTTCTTTGAAATACCTATACAAACTTGTTCCTACATAGTAACTTGCAACTTTGAATGAGAATGTGCTTGCTTACAGCAACGTGCTATATGTTCTGAATGCCCGAATTGGGAATCTGTGTCAAAACTTTGTTAGGAATTATGTGATCCTTACTAGCTGGAAGTAAGGGAGATGGGGCATGAAGTTATTTCTAGGAGTTGGACACATACCAAGTTTAGCTCAGTTCTGGGCATCTTTGAAATATCTATACAAACTTGTTCCTACATAGTAACTTGCATCTTTGAATGAGAATCTGCTTGCTTACAGCAACGTGCTATATGTTCTGAATGCCCGAATTCGGAATCTGTGTCAAAACTTTGTTAGGAATTATGTGATCCTTACTAGCTGGAAGTAAGGGAGATGGGGCATGAAGTTATTTCTAGGAGTTGGACACATACCAAGTTTAGCTCAGTTCTGGGCATCTTTGAAATACCTATACAAACTTGTTCCTACATAGTAACTTGCAACTTTGAATGAGAATGTGCTTGCTTACAGCAACGTGCTATATGTTCTGAATGCCCGAATTGGGAATCTGTGTCAAAACTTTGTTAGGAATTATGTGATCCTTACTAGCTGGAAGTAAGGGAGATGGGGCATGAAGTTATTTCTAGGAGTTGGACACATACCAAGTTTAGCTCAGTTCTGGGCATCTTTGAAATACCTATACAAACTTGTTCCTACATAATAACTTGCATCATTAATGAGAATGTGCTTGCTTACAGCAACGTGCTATATGTTCTGAATGCCCGAATTGGGAATCTGTGTCAAAACTTTGTTAGGAATTATGTGATCCTTACTAGCTGGAAGTAAGGGAGATGGGGCATGAAGTTATTTCTAGGAGTTGGACACATACCAAGTTTAGCTCAGTTCTGGGCATCTTTGAAATACCTATACAAACTTGTTCCTACATAGTAACTTGCATCATTAATGAGAATGTGCTTGCTTACAGCAACGTGCTATATGTTCTGAATGCCCGAATTGGGAATCTGTGTCAAAACTTTGTTAGGAATTATGTGATCCTTACTAGCTGGAAGTAAGGGAGATGGGGCATGAAGTTATTTCTAGGAGTTGGACACATACCAAGTTTAGCTCAGTTCTGGGCATCTTTGAAATACCTATACAAACTTGTTCCTACATAGTAACTTGCAACTTTGAATGAGAATGTGCTTGCTTACAGCAACGTGCTATATGTTCTGAATGCCCGAATTGGGAATCTGTGTCAAAACTTTGTGAGGAATTATGTGATCCTTACTAGCTGGAAGTAAGGGAGATGGGGCATGAAGTTATTTCTAGGAGTTGGACACATACCAAGTTTAGCTCAGTTCTGGGCATCTTTGAAATACCTATACAAACTTGTTCCTACATAGTAACTTGCAACTTTGAATGAGAATGTGCTTACTTACAGCAACGTGCTATATGTTCTGAATGCCCGAATTGGGAATCTGTGTCAAAACTTTGTTAGGAATTACGTGATCCTTACTAGCTGGAAGTAAGGGAGATGGGGCATGAAGTTATTTCTAGGAGTTGGACACATACCAAGTTTAGCTCAGTTCTGGGCATCTTTGAAATACCTATACAAACTTGTTCCTACATAGTAACTTGCATCTTTGAATGAGAATCTGCTTGCTTACAGCAACGTGCTATATGTTCTGAATGCCCGAATTGGGTATCTGTGTCAAAACTTTGTTAGGAATTACGTGATCCTTACTGGCTGGAAGTAAGGGAGATGGGGCATGAAGTTATTTCTAGGAGTTGGACACATACCAAGTTTAGCTCAGTTCTGGGCATCTTTGAAATACCTATACAAACTTGTTCCTACATAGTAACTTGCATCTTTGAATGAGAATGTGCTTGCTTACTGCAACGTGCTATATGTTCTGAATGCCCGAATTGGGAATCTGTGTCAAAACTTTGTTAGGAATTATGTGATCCTTATTGGCTGGAAGTAAGGGAGATGGGGCATGAAGTTATTTCTAGGAGTTGGACACATACCAAGTTTAGCTCAGTTCTGGGCATCTTTGAAATACCTATACAAACTTGTTCCTACATAGTAAAGTGCATCGTTAATTAGAATGTGCTTGCTTACAGCAACGTGCTATATGTTCTGAATGCCCGAATTGGGAATCTGTGTCAAAACTTTGTTAGGAATTATGTGATCCTTACTAGCTGGAAGTAAGGGAGATGGGGCATGAAGTTATTTCTAGGAGTTGGACACATACCAAGTTTAGCTCAGTTCTGGGCATCTTTGAAATACCTATACAAACTTGTTCCTACATAGTAATTTGCAACTTTGAATGAGAATGTGCTTGCTTACAGCAACGTGCTATATGTTCTGAATGCCCGAATTGGGAATCTGTGTCAAAACTTTGTTAGGAATTATGTGATCCTTACTAGCTGGAAGTAAGGGAGATGGGGCATGAAGTTATTTCTAGGAGTTGGACACATACCAAGTTTAGCTCAGTTCTGGGCATCTTTGAAATACCTATACAAACTTTTTCCTACATAGTAACATGCATCTTTGAATGAGAATGTGCTTGCCTACAGCAACGTGCTATATGTTCTGAATGCCCGAATTGGGAATCTGTGTCAAAACTTTGTTAGGAATTATGTGATCCTTACTAGCTGGAAGTAAGGGAGATGGGGCATGAAGTTATTTCTAGGAGTTGGACACATACCAAGTTTAGCTCAGTTCTGGGCATCTTTGAAATACCTATACAAACTTGTTCCTACATAGTAACTTGCATCTTTAATGAGAATCTGCTTGCTTACAGCAACGTGCTATATGTTCTGAATGCCCGATTTGGGAATCTGTGTCAAAACTTTGTTAGGAATTATGTGATCCTTACTAGCTGGAAGTAAGGGAGATGGGGCATGAAGTTATTTCTAGGAGTTGGACACATACCAAGTTTAGCTCAGTTCTGGGCATCTTTGAAATACCTATACAAACTTGTTCCTACATAGTAACTTGCATGTTTGAATGAGAATGTGCTTGCTTGCAGCAACGTGCTATATGTTCTGAATGCCCGATTTGGGAATCTGTGTCAAAACCTTGTTAGGAATTATGTGATCCTTACTAGCTGGAAGTAAGGGAGATGGGGCATGAAGTTATTTCTAGGAGTTGGACACATACCAAGTTTAGCTCAGTTCTGGGCATCTTTGAAATACCTATACAAACTTGTTCCTACATAGTAACTTGCAACTTTGAATGAGAATGTGCTTGCTTACAGCAACGTGCTATATGTTCTGAATGCCCGAATTGGGAATCTGTGTCAAAACTTTGTTAGGAATTATGTGATCCTTACTAGCTGGAAGTAAGGGAGATGGGGCATGAAGTTATTTCTAGGAGTTGGACACATACCAAGTTTAGCTCAGTTCTGGGCATCTTTGAAATACCTATACAAACTTGTTCCTACATAATAACTTGCATCATTAATGAGAATGTGCTTGCTTACAGCAACGTGCTATATGTTCTGAATGCCCGAATTGGGAATCTGTGTCAAAACTTTGTTAGGAATTATGTGATCCTTACTAGCTGGAAGTAAGGGAGATGGGGCATGAAGTTATTTCTAGGAGTTGGACACATACCAAGTTTAGCTCAGTTCTGGGCATCTTTGAAATACCTATACAAACTTGTTCCTACCTAGTAACTTGCATCATTAATGAGAATGTGCTTGCTTACAGCAACGTGCTATATGTTCTGAATGCCCGAATTGGGAATCTGTGTCAAAACTTTGTTAGGAATTATGTGATCCTTACTAGCTGGAAGTAAGGGAGATGGGGCATGAAGTTATTTCTAGGAGTTGGACACATACCAAGTTTAGCTCAGTTCTGGGCATCTTTGAAATACCTATACAAACTTGTTCCTACATAGTAACTTGCAACTTTGAATGAGAATGTGCTTGCTTACAGCAACGTGCTATATGTTCTGAATGCCCGAATTGGGAATCTGTGTCAAAACTTTGTGAGGAATTATGTGATCCTTACTAGCTGGAAGTAAGGGAGATGGGGCATGAAGTTATTTCTAGGAGTTGGACACATACCAAGTTTAGCTCAGTTCTGGGCATCTTTGAAATACCTATACAAACTTGTTCCTACATAGTAACTTGCAACTTTGAATGAGAATGTGCTTACTTACAGCAACGTGCTATATGTTCTGAATGCCCGAATTGGGAATCTGTGTCAAAACTTTGTTAGGAATTACGTGATCCTTACTAGCTGGAAGTAAGGGAGATGGGGCATGAAGTTATTTCTAGGAGTTGGACACATACCAAGTTTAGCTCAGTTCTGGGCATCTTTGAAATACCTATACAAACTTGTTCCTACATAGTAACTTGCATCTTTGAATGAGAATCTGCTTGCTTACAGCAACGTGCTATATGTTCTGAATGCCCGAATTGGGTATCTGTGTCAAAACTTTGTTAGGAATTACGTGATCCTTACTGGCTGGAAGTAAGGGAGATGGGGCATGAAGTTATTTCTAGGAGTTGGACACATACCAAGTTTAGCTCAGTTCTGGGCATCTTTGAAATACCTATACAAACTTGTTCCTACATAGTAACTTGCATCTTTGAATGAGAATGTGCTTGCTTACTGCAACGTGCTATATGTTCTGAATGCCCGAATTGGGAATCTGTGTCAAAACTTTGTTAGGAATTATGTGATCCTTATTGGCTGGAAGTAAGGGAGATGGGGCATGAAGTTATTTCTAGGAGTTGGACACATACCAAGTTTAGCTCAGTTCTGGGCATCTTTGAAATACCTATACAAACTTGTTCCTACATAGTAAAGTGCATCGTTAATTAGAATGTGCTTGCTTACAGCAACGTGCTATATGTTCTGAATGCCCGAATTGGGAATCTGTGTCAAAACTTTGTTAGGAATTATGTGATCCTTACTAGCTGGAAGTAAGGGAGATGGGGCATGAAGTTATTTCTAGGAGTTGGACACATACCAAGTTTAGCTCAGTTCTGGGCATCTTTGAAATACCTATACAAACTTGTTCCTACATAGTAATTTGCAACTTTGAATGAGAATGTGCTTGCTTACAGCAACGTGCTATATGTTCTGAATGCCCGAATTGGGAATCTGTGTCAAAACTTTGTTAGGAATTATGTGATCCTTACTAGCTGGAAGTAAGGGAGATGGGGCATGAAGTTATTTCTAGGAGTTGGACACATACCAAGTTTAGCTCAGTTCTGGGCATCTTTGAAATACCTATACAAACTTTTTCCTACATAGTAACATGCATCTTTGAATGAGAATGTGCTTGCCTACAGCAACGTGCTATATGTTCTGAATGCCCGAATTGGGAATCTGTGTCAAAACTTTGTTAGGAATTATGTGATCCTTACTAGCTGGAAGTAAGGGAGATGGGGCATGAAGTTATTTCTAGGAGTTGGACACATACCAAGTTTAGCTCAGTTCTGGGCATCTTTGAAATACCTATACAAACTTGTTCCTACATAGTAACTTGCATCTTTAATGAGAATCTGCTTGCTTACAGCAACGTGCTATATGTTCTGAATGCCCGATTTGGGAATCTGTGTCAAAACTTTGTTAGGAATTATGTGATCCTTACTAGCTGGAAGTAAGGGAGATGGGGCATGAAGTTATTTCTAGGAGTTGGACACATACCAAGTTTAGCTCAGTTCTGGGCATCTTTGAAATACCTATACAAACTTGTTCCTACATAGTAACTTGCATGTTTGAATGAGAATGTGCTTGCTTGCAGCAACGTGCTATATGTTCTGAATGCCCGATTTGGGAATCTGTGTCAAAACCTTGTTAGGAATTATGTGATCCTTACTAGCTGGAAGTAAGGGAGATGGGGCATGAAGTTATTTCTAGGAGTTGGACACATACCAAGTTTAGCTCAGTTCTGGGCATCTTTGAAATACCTATACAAACTTGTTCCTACATAGTAACTTGCATCTTTGAATGAGAATGTGCTTGCTGGCAGCAACGTGCTGTATGTTCTGAATGCCCGATTTCGGAATCTGTGTCAAAACCTTGTTAGGAATTATGTGATCCTTACTAGCTGGAAGTAAGGGAGATGGGGCATGAAGTTATTTCTAGGAGTTGGACACATACCAAGTTTAGCTCAGTTCTGGGCATCTTTGAAATACCTATACAAACTTGTTCCTACATAGTAACTTGCATCATTAATGAGAATGTGCTTGCTTACAGCAACGTGCTATATGTTCTGAATGCCCGAATTGGGAATCTGTGTCAAAACTTTGTTAGGAATTATGTGATCCTTACTAGCTGGAAGTAAGGGAGATGGGGCATGAAGTTATTTCTAGGAGTTGGACACATACCAAGTTTAGCTCAGTTCTGGGCATCTTTGAAATACCTATACAAACTTGTTCCTACATAGTAACTTGCAACTTTGAATGAGAATGTGCTTGCTTACAGCAACGTGCTATATGTTCTGAATGCCCGAATTGGGAATCTGTGTCAAAACTTTGTGAGGAATTATGTGATCCTTACTAGCTGGAAGTAAGGGAGATGGGGCATGAAGTTATTTCTAGGAGTTGGACACATACCAAGTTTAGCTCAGTTCTGGGCATCTTTGAAATACCTATACAAACTTGTTCCTACATAGTAACTTGCAACTTTGAATGAGAATGTGCTTACTTACAGCAACGTGCTATATGTTCTGAATGCCCGAATTGGGAATCTGTGTCAAAACTTTGTTAGGAATTATGTGATCCTTACTAGCTGGAAGTAAGGGAGATGGGGCATGAAGTTATTTCTAGGAGTTGGACACATACCAAGTTTAGCTCAGTTCTGGGCATCTTTGAAATACCTATACAAACTTGTTCCTACATAGTAATTTGCAACTTTGAATGACAATGTGCTTGCTTACAGCAACGTGCTATATGTTCTGAATGCCCGAATTGGGAATCTGTGTCAAAACTTTGTTAGGAATTATGTGATCCTTACTAGCTGGAAGTAAGGGAGATGGGGCATGAAGTTATTTCTAGGAGTTGGACACATACCAAGTTTAGCTCAGTTCTGGGCATCTTTGAAATACCTATACAAACTTTTTCCTACATAGTAACATGCATCTTTGAATGAGAATGTGCTTGCCTACAGCAACGTGCTATATGTTCTGAATGCCCGAATTGGGAATCTGTGTCAAAACTTTGTGAGGAATTATGTGATCCTTACTAGCTGGAAGTAAGGGAGATGGGGCATGAAGTTATTTCTAGGAGTTGGACACATACCAAGTTTAGCTCAGTTCTGGGCATCTTTGAAATACCTATACAAACTTGTTCCTACATAGTAACTTGCAACTTTGAATGAGAATGTGCTTACTTACAGCAACGTGCTATATGTTCTGAATGCCCGAATTGGGAATCTGTGTCAAAACTTTGTTAGGAATTACGTGATCCTTACTAGCTGGAAGTAAGGGAGATGGGGCATGAAGTTATTTCTAGGAGTTGGACACATACCAAGTTTAGCTCAGTTCTGGGCATCTTTGAAATACCTATACAAACTTGTTCCTACATAGTAACTTGCATCTTTGAATGAGAATCTGCTTGCTTACAGCAACGTGCTATATGTTCTGAATGCCCGAATTGGGTATCTGTGTCAAAACTTTGTTAGGAATTACGTGATCCTTACTGGCTGGAAGTAAGGGAGATGGGGCATGAAGTTATTTCTAGGAGTTGGACACATACCAAGTTTAGCTCAGTTCTGGGCATCTTTGAAATACCTATACAAACTTGTTCCTACATAGTAACTTGCATCTTTGAATGAGAATGTGCTTGCTTACTGCAACGTGCTATATGTTCTGAATGCCCGAATTGGGAATCTGTGTCAAAACTTTGTTAGGAATTATGTGATCCTTATTGGCTGGAAGTAAGGGAGATGGGGCATGAAGTTATTTCTAGGAGTTGGACACATACCAAGTTTAGCTCAGTTCTGGGCATCTTTGAAATACCTATACAAACTTGTTCCTACATAGTAAAGTGCATCGTTAATTAGAATGTGCTTGCTTACAGCAACGTGCTATATGTTCTGAATGCCCGAATTGGGAATCTGTGTCAAAACTTTGTTAGGAATTATGTGATCCTTACTAGCTGGAAGTAAGGGAGATGGGGCATGAAGTTATTTCTAGGAGTTGGACACATACCAAGTTTAGCTCAGTTCTGGGCATCTTTGAAATACCTATACAAACTTGTTCCTACATAGTAATTTGCAACTTTGAATGAGAATGTGCTTGCTTACAGCAACGTGCTATATGTTCTGAATGCCCGAATTGGGAATCTGTGTCAAAACTTTGTTAGGAATTATGTGATCCTTACTAGCTGGAAGTAAGGGAGATGGGGCATGAAGTTATTTCTAGGAGTTGGACACATACCAAGTTTAGCTCAGTTCTGGGCATCTTTGAAATACCTATACAAACTTTTTCCTACATAGTAACATGCATCTTTGAATGAGAATGTGCTTGCCTACAGCAACGTGCTATATGTTCTGAATGCCCGAATTGGGAATCTGTGTCAAAACTTTGTTAGGAATTATGTGATCCTTACTAGCTGGAAGTAAGGGAGATGGGGCATGAAGTTATTTCTAGGAGTTGGACACATACCAAGTTTAGCTCAGTTCTGGGCATCTTTGAAATACCTATACAAACTTGTTCCTACATAGTAACTTGCATCTTTAATGAGAATCTGCTTGCTTACAGCAACGTGCTATATGTTCTGAATGCCCGATTTGGGAATCTGTGTCAAAACTTTGTTAGGAATTATGTGATCCTTATTGGCTGGAAGTAAGGGAGATGGGGCATGAAGTTATTTCTAGGAGTTGGACACATACCAAGTTTAGCTCAGTTCTGGGCATCTTTGAAATACCTATACAAACTTGTTCCTACATAGTAACTTGCATGTTTGAATGAGAATGTGCTTGCTTGCAGCAACGTGCTATATGTTCTGAATGCCCGATTTGGGAATCTGTGTCAAAACCTTGTTAGGAATTATGTGATCCTTACTAGCTGGAAGTAAGGGAGATGGGGCATGAAGTTATTTCTAGGAGTTGGACACATACCAAGTTTAGCTCAGTTCTGGGCATCTTTGAAATACCTATACAAACTTGTTCCTACATAGTAACTTGCATCTTTGAATGAGAATGTGCTTGCTGGCAGCAACGTGCTGTATGTTCTGAATGCCCGATTTCGGAATCTGTGTCAAAACCTTGTTAGGAATTATGTGATCCTTACTAGCTGGAAGTAAGGGAGATGGGGCATGAAGTTATTTCTAGGAGTTGGACACATACCAAGTTTAGCTCAGTTCTGGGCATCTTTGAAATACCTATACAAACTTGTTCCTACATAGTAACTTGCATCATTAATGAGAATGTGCTTGCTTACAGCAACGTGCTATATGTTCTGAATGCCCGAATTGGGAATCTGTGTCAAAACTTTGTTAGGAATTATGTGATCCTTACTAGCTGGAAGTAAGGGAGATGGGGCATGAAGTTATTTCTAGGAGTTGGACACATACCAAGTTTAGCTCAGTTCTGGGCATCTTTGAAATACCTATACAAACTTGTTCCTACATAGTAACTTGCAACTTTGAATGAGAATGTGCTTGCTTACAGCAACGTGCTATATGTTCTGAATGCCCGAATTGGGAATCTGTGTCAAAACTTTGTGAGGAATTATGTGATCCTTACTAGCTGGAAGTAAGGGAGATGGGGCATGAAGTTATTTCTAGGAGTTGGACACATACCAAGTTTAGCTCAGTTCTGGGCATCTTTGAAATACCTATACAAACTTGTTCCTACATAGTAACTTGCAACTTTGAATGAGAATGTGCTTACTTACAGCAACGTGCTATATGTTCTGAATGCCCGAATTGGGAATCTGTGTCAAAACTTTGTTAGGAATTATGTGATCCTTACTAGCTGGAAGTAAGGGAGATGGGGCATGAAGTTATTTCTAGGAGTTGGACACATACCAAGTTTAGCTCAGTTCTGGGCATCTTTGAAATACCTATACAAACTTGTTCCTACATAGTAATTTGCAACTTTGAATGAGAATGTGCTTGCTTACAGCAACGTGCTATATGTTCTGAATGCCCGAATTGGGAATCTGTGTCAAAACTTTGTTAGGAATTATGTGATCCTTACTAGCTGGAAGTAAGGGAGATGGGGCATGAAGTTATTTCTAGGAGTTGGACACATACCAAGTTTAGCTCAGTTCTGGGCATCTTTGAAATACCTATACAAACTTTTTCCTACATAGTAACATGCATCTTTGAATGAGAATGTGCTTGCCTACAGCAACGTGCTATATGTTCTGAATGCCCGAATTGGGAATCTGTGTCAAAACTTTGTTAGGAATTATGTGATCCTTACTAGCTGGAAGTAAGGGAGATGGGGCATGAAGTTATTTCTAGGAGTTGGACACATACCAAGTTTAGCTCAGTTCTGGGCATCTTTGAAATACCTATACAAACTTGTTCCTACATAGTAACTTGCATCTTTAATGAGAATCTGCTTGCTTACAGCAACGTGCTATATGTTCTGAATGCCCGATTTGGGAATCTGTGTCAAAACTTTGTTAGGAATTATGTGATCCTTACTAGCTGGAAGTAAGGGAGATGGGGCATGAAGTTATTTCTAGGAGTTGGACACATACCAAGTTTAGCTCAGTTCTGGGCATCTTTGAAATACCTATACAAACTTGTTCCTACATAGTAACTTGCATGTTTGAATGAGAATGTGCTTGCTTGCAGCAACGTGCTATATGTTCTGAATGCCCGATTTGGGAATCTGTGTCAAAACCTTGTTAGGAATTATGTGATCCTTACTAGCTGGAAGTAAGGGAGATGGGGCATGAAGTTATTTCTAGGAGTTGGACACATACCAAGTTTAGCTCAGTTCTGGGCATCTTTGAAATACCTATACAAACTTGTTCCTACATAGTAACTTGCATCTTTGAATGAGAATGTGCTTGCTGGCAGCAACGTGCTGTATGTTCTGAATGCCCGATTTCGGAATATGTGTCAAAACCTTGTTAGGAATTATGTGATCCTTACTAGCTGGAAGTAAGGGAGATGGGGCATGAAGTTATTTCTAGGAGTTGGACACATACCAAGTTTAGCTCAGTTCTGGGCATCTTTGAAATACCTATACAAACTTGTTCCTACCTAGTAACTTGCGAATTTGAATGAGAATGTGCTTGCTTGCAGCAACGTGCTATATGTTCTGAATGCCCGATTTGGGAATCTGTGTCAAAACTTTGTTAGGAATTATGTGATCCTTACTAGCTGGAAGTAAGGGAGATGGGGCATGAAGTTATTTCTAGGAGTTGGACACATACCAAGTTTAGCTCAGTTCTGGGCATCTTTGAAATACCTATACAAACTTGTTCCTACATAGTATCTTGCATCTTTGAATGAGAAAGTGCTTGCTTACAGCAACGTGCTATATGTTCTGAATCCTCGAATTGGGAATCTGTGTCAAAACTTTGTTAGGAATTATGTGATCCTTACTAGCTGGAAGTAAGGGAGATGGGGCATGAAGTTATTTCTAGGAGTTGGACACATACCAAGTTTAGCTCAGTTCTGGGCATCTTTGAAATACCTATACAAACTTGTTGCTACATAGTAACTTGCATCATTAATGAGAATGTGCTTGCTTACAGCAACGTGCTATATGTTCTGCATGCCCGAATTGGGAATCTGTGTCAAAACTTTGTTAGGAATTATGTGATCCTTACTAGCTGGAAGTAAGGGAGATGGGGCATGAAGTTATTTCTAGGAGTTGGACACATACCAAGTTTAGCTCAGTTCTGGGCATCTTTGAAATACCTATACAAACTTGTTCCTACATAGTAACTTGCAACTTTGAATGAGAATGTGCTTGCTTACAGCAACGTGCTATATGTTCTGAATGCCCGAATTGGGAATCTGTGTCAAAACTTTGTTAGGAATTATGTGATCCTTATTGGCTGGAAGTAAGGGAGATGGGGCATGAAGTTATTTCTAGGAGTTGGACACATACCAAGTTTAGCTCAGTTCTGGGCATCTTTGAAATACCTATACAAACTTGTTCCTACATAGTAACTTGCATCTTTGAATGAGAAAGTGCTGGCTTACAGCAACGTGCTATATGTTCTGAATGCCCGAATTGGCAATCTGTGTCAAAACTTTGTTAGGAATTATGTGATCCTTACTAGCTGGAAGTAAGGGATATGGGGCATGAAGTTATTTCTAGGAGTTGGACACATACCAAGTTTAGCTCAGTTCTGGGCATCTTTGAAATACCTATACAAACTTGTTCCTACATAGTAACTTGCATCTTTGAATGAGAATGTGCTTGCTTACAGCAACGTGCTATATGTTCTGAATGCCCGAATTGGGAATCTGTGTCAAAACTTTGTTAGGAATTATGTGATCCTTACTAGCTGGAAGTAAGGGAGATGGGGCATGAAGTTATTTCTAGGAGTTGGACACATACCAAGTTTAGCTCAGTTCTGGGCTTCTTTGAAATACCTATACAAACTTGTTCCTACATAGTAACTTGCAACTTTGAATGAGAATGTGCTTGCTTACAGCAACGTGCTATATGTTCTGAATGCCCGAATTGGGAATCTGTGTCAAAACTTTGTTAGGAATTATGTGATCCTTACTAGCTGGAAGTAAGGGAGATGGGGCATGAAGTTATTTCTAGGAGTTGGACACATACCAAGTTTAGCTCAGTTCTGGGCATCTTTGAAATACCTATACAAACTTGTTCCTACATAGTAACTTGCAACTTTGAATGAGAATGTGCTTGCTTTCAGCAACGTGCTATATGTTCTGAATGCCCGAATTGGGAATCTGTGTCAAAACTTTGTTAGGAATTATGTGATCCTTACTAGCTGGAAGTAAGGGAGATGGGGCATGTAGTTATTTCTAGGAGTTGGACACATACCAAGTTTAGCTCAGTTCTGGGCATCTTTGAAATACCTATACAAACTTGTTCCTACATAGTAACTTGCATCATTAATGAGAATGTGCTTGCTTACAGCAACGTGCTATATGTTCTGAATGCCCGAATTGGGAATCTGTGTCAAAACTTTGTTAGGAATTATGTGATCCTTACTAGCTGGAAGTAAGGGAGATGGGGCATGAAGTTATTTCTTGGAGTTGGACACATACCAAGTTTAGCTCAGTTCTGGGCATCTTTGAAATACCTATACAAACTTGTTCCTACATAGTAACTTGCATCATTAATGAGAATGTGCTTGCTTACAGCAACGTGCTATATGTTCTGAATGCCCGAATTGGGAATCTGTGTCAAAACTTTGTTAGGAATTATGTGATCCTTACTAGCTGGAAGTAAGGGAGATGGGGCATGAAGTTATTTCTAGGAGTTGGACACATACCAAGTTTAGCTCAGTTCTGGGCATCTTTGAAATACCTATACAAACTTGTTCCTACATAGTAACTTGCAACTTTGAATGAGAATGTGCTTGCTTACAGCAACGTGCTATATGTTCTGAATGCCCGAATTGGGAATCTGTGTCAAAACTTTGTGAGGAATTATGTGATCCTTACTAGCTGGAAGTAAGGGAGATGGGGCATGAAGTTATTTCTAGGAGTTGGACACATACCAAGTTTAGCTCAGTTCTGGGCATCTTTGAAATACCTATACAAACTTGTTCCTACATAGTAACTTGCAACTTTGAATGAGAATGTGCTTGCTTACAGCAACGTGCTATATGTTCTGAATGCCCGAATTGGGAATCTGTGTCAAAACTTTGTTAGGAATTACGTGATCCTTACTAGCTGGAAGTAAGGGAGATGGGGCATGAAGTTATTTCTAGGAGTTGGACACATACCAAGTTTAGCTCAGTTCTGGGCATCTTTGAAATACCTATACAAACTTGTTCCTACATAGTAACTTGCATCTTTGAATGAGAATCTGCTTGCTTACAGCAACGTGCTATATGTTCTGAATGCCCGAATTGGGTATCTGTGTCAAAACTTTGTTAGGAATTACGTGATCCTTACTGGCTGGAAGTAAGGGAGATGGGGCATGAAGTTATTTCTAGGAGTTGGACACATACCAAGTTTAGCTCAGTTCTGGGCATCTTTGAAATACCTATACAAACTTGTTCCTACATAGTAACTTGCATCTTTGAATGAGAATGTGCTTGCTTACAGCAACGTGCTATATGTTCTGAATGCCCGAATTGGGAATCTGTGTCAAAACTTTGTTAGGAATTATGTGATCCTTACTAGCTGGAAGTAAGGGAGATGGGGCATGAAGTTATATCTAGGAGTTGGACACATAGCAAGTTTAGCTCAGTTCTGGGCATCTTTGAAATACCTATACAAACTTGTTCCTACATAGTAACTTGCAACTTTGAATAAGAATGTGCTTGCTTACAGCAACGTGCTATATGTTCTGAATGCCCGAATTGGGAATCTGTGTCAAAACTTTGTTAGGAATTATGTGATCCTTACTAGCTGGAAGTAAGGGAGATGGGGCATGAAGTTATTTCTAGGAGTTGGACACATACCAAGTTTAGCTCAGTTCTGGGCATCTTTGAAATACCTATACAAACTTGTTCCTACATAGTAACTTGCATCTTTGAATGAGAATGTGCTTGCTTACAGCAACGTGCTATATGTTCTGAATGCCCGAATTGGGAATCTGTGTCAAAACTTTGTTAGGAATTATGTGATCCTTACTAGCTGGAAGTAAGGGAGATGGGGCATGAAGTTATTTCTAGGAGTTGGACACATACCAAGTTTAGCTCAGTTCTGGGCATCTTTGAAATACCTATACAAACTTGTTCCTACATAGTAACTTGCATCTTTAATGAGAATGTGCTTGGTTACAGCAACGTGCTATATGTTCTGAATGCCCGAATTGGGAATCTGTGTCAAAACTTTGTTAGGAATTATGTGATCCTTACTAGCTGGAAGTAAGGGAGATGGGGCATGAAGTTATTTCTAGGAGTTGGACGCATACCAAGTTTAGCTCAGTTCTGGGCATCTTTGAAATACCTATACAAACTTGTTCCTACATAGTAACTTGCATCTTTGAATGAGAATGTGCTTGCTTACAGCAACGTGCTATATGTTCTGAATGCCCGAATTGGGAATCTGTGTCAAAACTTTGTTAGGAATTATGTGATCCTTACTAGCTGGAAGTAAGGGAGATGGGGCATGAAGTTATTTCTAGGAGTTGGACACATACCAAGTTTAGCTCAGTTCTGGGCATCTTTGAAATACCTATACAAACTTGTTCCTACATAGTATCTTGCATCTTTGAATGAGAAAGTGCTTGCTTACAGCAACGTGCTATATGTTCTGAATCCCCGAATTGGCAATCTGTGTCAAAACTTTGTTAGGAATTATGTGATGCTTTCTAGCTGGAAGTAAGGGAGATGGGGCATGAAGTTATTTCTAGGAGTTGGACGCATACCAAGTTTAGCTCAGTTCTGGGCATCTTTGAAATACCTATACAAACTTGTTCCTACATAGTAACTTGCATCTTTAATGAGAATCTGCTTGCTTACAGCAACGTGCTATATGTTCTGATTGCCCGAATTGGGAATCTGTGTCAAAACTTTGTTAGGAATTATGTGATCCTTACTAGCTGGAAGTAAGGGAGATGGGGCATGAAGTTATTTCTAGGAGTTGGACACATACCAAGTTTAGCTCAGTTCTGGGCATCTTTGAAATACCTATACAAACTTGTTGCTACATAGTAACTTGCATCATTAATGAGAATGTGCTTGCTTACAGCAACGTGCTATATGTTCTGCATGCCCGAATTGGGAATCTGTGTCAAAACTTTGTTAGGAATTATGTGATCCTTACTAGCTGGAAGTAAGGGAGATGGGGCATGAAGTTATTTCTAGGAGTTGGACACATACCAAGTTTAGCTCAGTTCTGGGCATCTTTGAAATACATATACAAACTTGTTCCTACATAGTAACTTGCAACTTTGAATGAGAATGTGCTTGCTTACAGCAACGTGCTATATGTTCTGAATGCCCGAATTGGGAATCTGTGTCAAAACTTTGTTAGGAATTATGTGATCCTTATTGGCTGGAAGTAAGGGAGATGGGGCATGAAGTTATTTCTAGGAGTTGGACACATACCAAGTTTAGCTCAGTTCTGGGCATCTTTGAAATACCTATACAAACTTGTTCCTACATAGTAACTTGCATCTTTGAATGAGAAAGTGCTGGCTTACAGCAACGTGCTATATGTTCTGAATGCCCGAGTTGGCAATCTGTGTCAAAACTTTGTTAGGAATTATGTGATCCTTACAAGCTGGAAGTAAGGGATATGGGGCATGAAGTTATTTCTAGGAGTTGGACACATACCAAGTTTAGCTCAGTTCTGGGCATCTTTGAAATACCTATACAAACTTGTTCCTACATAGTAACTTGCATCATTAATGAGAATGTGCTTGCTTACAGCAACGTGCTATATGTTCTGAATGCCCGAATTGGGAATCTGTGTCAAAACTTTGTTAGGAATTATGTGATCCTTACTAGCTGGAAGTAAGGGAGATGGGGCATGAAGTTATTTCTAGGAGTTGGACACATACCAAGTTTAGCTCAGTTCTGGGCATCTTTGAAATAGCTATACAAACTTGTTCCTACATAGTAACTTGCAACTTTGAATGAGAATGTGCTTGCTTACAGCAACGTGCTATATGTTCTGAATGCCCGAATTGGGAATCTGTGTCAAAACTTTGTTAGGAATTATGTGATCCTTACAAGCTGGAAGTAAGGGATATGGGGCATGAAGTTATTTCTAGGAGTTGGACACATACCAAGTTTAGCTCAGTTCTGGGCATCTTTGAAATACCTATACAAACTTGTTCCTACATAGTAACTTGCATCATTAATGAGAATGTGCTTGCTTACAGCAACGTGCTATATGTTCTGAATGCCCGAATTGGGAATCTGTGTCAAAACTTTGTTAGGAATTATGTGATCCTTACTAGCTGGAAGTAAGGGAGATGGGGCATGAAGTTATTTCTAGGAGTTGGACACATACCAAGTTTAGCTCAGTTCTGGGCATCTTTGAAATAGCTATACAAACTTGTTCCTACATAGTAACTTGCAACTTTGAATGAGAATGTGCTTGCTTACAGCAACGTGCTATATGTTCTGAATGCCCGAATTGGGAATCTGTGTCAAAACTTTGTTAGGAATTATGCGATCCTTACTAGCTGGAAGTAAGGGAGATGGGGCATGAAGTTATTTCTAGGAGTTGGACACATACCAAGTTTAGCTCAGTTCTGGGCATCTTTGAAATACCTATACAAACTTGTTCCTACATAGTAAAGTGCATCGTTAATTAGAATGTGCTTGCTTACAGCAACGTGCTATATGTTCTGAATGCCCGAATTGGGAATCTGTGTCAAAACTTTGTTAGGAATTATGTGATCCTTACTAGCTGGAAGTAAGGGAGATGGGGCATGAAGTTATTTCTAGGAGTTGGACACATACCAAGTTTAGCTCAGTTCTGGGCATCTTTGAAATACCTATACAAACTTGTTCCTACATAGTAATTTGCAACTTTGAATGAGAATGTGCTTGCTTACAGCAACGTGCTATATGTTCTGAATGCCCGAATTGGGAATCTGTGTCAAAACTTTGTTAGGAATTATGTGATCCTTACTAGCTGGAAGTAAGGGAGATGGGGCATGAAGTTATTTCTAGGAGTTGGACACATACCAAGTTTAGCTCAGTTCTGGGCATCTTTGAAATACCTATACAAACTTTTTCCTACATAGTAACATGCATCTTTGAATGAGAATGTGCTTGCCTACAGCAACGTGCTATATGTTCTGAATGCCCGAATTGGGAATCTGTGTCAAAACTTTGTTAGGAATTATGTGATCCTTACTAGCTGGAAGTAAGGGAGATGGGGCATGAAGTTATTTCTAGGAGTTGGACACATACCAAGTTTAGCTCAGTTCTGGGCATCTTTGAAATACCTATACAAACTTGTTCCTACATAGTAACTTGCATCTTTAATGAGAATCTGCTTGCTTACAGCAACGTGCTATATGTTCTGAATGCCCGATTTGGGAATCTGTGTCAAAACTTTGTTAGGAATTATGTGATCCTTACTAGCTGGAAGTAAGGGAGATGGGGCATGAAGTTATTTCTAGGAGTTGGACACATACCAAGTTTAGCTCAGTTCTGGGCATCTTTGAAATACCTATACAAACTTGTTCCTACATAGTAACTTGCATGTTTGAATGAGAATGTGCTTGCTTGCAGCAACGTGCTATATGTTCTGAATGCCCGATTTGGGAATCTGTGTCAAAACCTTGTTACGAATTATGTGATCCTTACTAGCTGGAAGTAAGGGAGATGGGGCATGAAGTTATTTCTAGGAGTTGGACACATACCAAGTTTAGCTCAGTTCTGGGCATCTTTGAAATACCTATACAAACTTGTTCCTACATAGTAACTTGCATCTTTGAATGAGAATGTGCTTGCTGGCAGCAACGTGCTGTATGTTCTGAATGCCCGATTTCGGAATCTGTGTCAAAACCTTGTTAGGAATTATGTGATCCTTACTAGCTGGAAGTAAGGGAGATGGGGCATGAAGTTATTTCTAGGAGTTGGACACATACCAAGTTTAGCTCAGTTCTGGGCATCTTTGAAATACCTATACAAACTTGTTCCTACCTAGTAACTTGCGAATTTGAATGAGAATGTGCTTGCTTGCAGCAACGTGCTATATGTTCTGAATGCCCGATTTGGGAATCTGTGTCAAAACTTTGTTAGGAATTATGTGATCCTTACTAGCTGGAAGTAAGGGAGATGGGGCATGAAGTTATTTCTAGGAGTTGGACACATACCAAGTTTAGCTCAGTTCTGGGCATCTTTGAAATACCTATACAAACTTGTTCCTACATAGTATCTTGCATCTTTGAATGAGAAAGTGCTTGCTTACAGCAACGTGCTATATGTTCTGAATCCTCGAATTGGGAATCTGTGTCAAAACTTTGTTAGGAATTATGTGATCCTTACTAGCTGGAAGTAAGGGAGATGGGGCATGAAGTTATTTCTAGGAGTTGGACACATACCAAGTTTAGCTCAGTTCTGGGCATCTTTGAAATACCTATACAAACTTGTTGCTACATAGTAACTTGCATCATTAATGAGAATGTGCTTGCTTACAGCAACGTGCTATATGTTCTGCATGCCCGAATTGGGAATCTGTGTCAAAACTTTGTTAGGAATTATGTGATCCTTACTAGCTGGAAGTAAGGGAGATGGGGCATGAAGTTATTTCTAGGAGTTGGACACATACCAAGTTTAGCTCAGTTCTGGGCATCTTTGAAATACCTATACAAACTTGTTCCTACATAGTAACTTGCAACTTTGAATGAGAATGTGCTTGCTTACAGCAACGTGCTATATGTTCTGAATGCCCGAATTGGGAATCTGTGTCAAAACTTTGTTAGGAATTATGTGATCCTTATTGGCTGGAAGTAAGGGAGATGGGGCATGAAGTTATTTCTAGGAGTTGGACACATACCAAGTTTAGCTCAGTTCTGGGCATCTTTGAAATACCTATACAAACTTGTTCCTACATAGTAACTTGCATCTTTGAATGAGAAAGTGCTGGCTTACAGCAACGTGCTATATGTTCTGAATGCCCGAGTTGGCAATCTGTGTCAAAACTTTGTTAGGAATTATGTGATCCTTACTAGCTGGAAGTAAGGGATATGGGGCATGAAGTTATTTCTAGGAGTTGGACACATACCAAGTTTAGCTCAGTTCTGGGCATCTTTGAAATACCTATACAAACTTGTTCCTACATAGTAACTTGCATCTTTGAATGAGAATGTGCTTGCTTACAGCAACGTGCTATATGTTCTGAATGCCCGAATTGGGAATCTGTGTCAAAACTTTGTTAGGAATTATGTGATCCTTACTAGCTGGAAGTAAGGGAGATGGGGCATGAAGTTATTTCTAGGAGTTGGACACATACCAAGTTTAGCTCAGTTCTGGGCTTCTTTGAAATACCTATACAAACTTGTTCCTACATAGTAACTTGCAACTTTGAATGAGAATGTGCTTGCTTACAGCAACGTGCTATATGTTCTGAATGCCCGAATTGGGAATCTGTGTCAAAACTTTGTTAGGAATTATGTGATCCTTACTAGCTGGAAGTAAGGGAGATGGGGCATGAAGTTATTTCTAGGAGTTGGACACATACCAAGTTTAGCTCAGTTCTGGGCATCTTTGAAATACCTATACAAACTTGTTCCTACATAGTAACTTGCAACTTTGAATGAGAATGTGCTTGCTTACAGCAACGTGCTATATGTTCTGAATGCCCGAATTGGGAATCTGTGTCAAAACTTTGTTAGGAATTATGTGATCCTTACTAGCTGGAAGTAAGGGAGATGGGGCATGTAGTTATTTCTAGGAGTTGGACACATACCAAGTTTAGCTCAGTTCTGGGCATCTTTGAAATACCTATACAAACTTGTTCCTACATAGTAACTTGCATCATTAATGAGAATGTGCTTGCTTACAGCAACGTGCTATATGTTCTGAATGCCCGAATTGGGAATCTGTGTCAAAACTTTGTTAGGAATTATGTGATCCTTACTAGCTGGAAGTAAGGGAGATGGGGCATGAAGTTATTTCTTGGAGTTGGACACATACCAAGTTTAGCTCAGTTCTGGGCATCTTTGAAATACCTATACAAACTTGTTCCTACATAGTAACTTGCATCATTAATGAGAATGTGCTTGCTTACAGCAACGTGCTATATGTTCTGAATGCCCGAATTGGGAATCTGTGTCAAAACTTTGTGAGGAATTATGTGATCCTTACTAGCTGGAAGTAAGGGAGATGGGGCATGAAGTTATTTCTAGGAGTTGGACACATACCAAGTTTAGCTCAGTTCTGGGCATCTTTGAAATACCTATACAAACTTGTTCCTACATAGTAACTTGCAACTTTGAATGAGAATGTGCTTGCTTACAGCAACGTGCTATATGTTCTGAATGCCCGAATTGGGAATCTGTGTCAAAACTTTGTGAGGAATTACGTGATCCTTACTAGCTGGAAGTAAGGGAGATGGGGCATGAAGTTATTTCTAGGAGTTGGACACATACCAAGTTTAGCTCAGTTCTGGGCATCTTTGAAATACCTATACAAACTTGTTCCTACATAGTAACTTGCAACTTTGAATGAGAATGTGCTTGCTTACAGCAACGTGCTATATGTTCTGAATGCCCGAATTGGGTATCTGTGTCAAAACTTTGTTAGGAATTACGTGATCCTTACTAGCTGGAAGTAAGGGAGATGGGGCATGAAGTTATTTCTAGGAGTTGGACACATACCAAGTTTAGCTCAGTTCTGGGCATCTTTGAAATACCTATACAAACTTGTTCCTACATAGTAACTTGCATCTTTGAATGAGAATCTGCTTGCTTACAGCAACGTGCTATATGTTCTGAATGCCCGAATTGGGTATCTGTGTCAAAACTTTGTTAGGAATTACGTGATCCTTACTGGCTGGAAGTAAGGGAGATGGGGCATGAAGTTATTTCTAGGAGTTGGACACATAGCAAGTTTAGCTCAGTTCTGGGCATCTTTGAAATACCTATACAAACTTGTTCCTACATAGTAACTTGCATCTTTGAATGAGAATGTGCTTGCTTACAGCAACGTGCTATATGTTCTGAATGCCCGAATTGGGAATCTGTGTCAAAACTTTGTTAGGAATTATGTGATCCTTACTAGCTGGAAGTAAGGGAGATGGGGCATGAAGTTATTTCTAGGAGTTGGACACATACCAAGTTTAGCTCAGTTCTGGGCATCTTTGAAATACCTATACAAACTTGTTCCTACATAGTAACTTGCATCTTTAATGAGAATGTGCTTGGTTACAGCAACGTGCTATATGTTCTGAATGCCCGAATTGGGAATCTGTGTCAAAACTTTGTTAGGAATTATGTGATCCTTACTAGCTGGAAGTAAGGGAGATGGGGCATGAAGTTATTTCTAGGAGTTGGACGCATACCAAGTTTAGCTCAGTTCTGGGCATCTTTGAAATACCTATACAAACTTGTTCCTACATAGTAACTTGCATCTTTGAATGAGAATGTGCTTGCTTACAGCAACGTGCTATATGTTCTGAATGCCCGAATTGGGAATCTGTGTCAAAACTTTGTTAGGAATTATGTGATCCTTACTAGCTGGAAGTAAGGGAGATGGGGCATGAAGTTATTTCTAGGAGTTGGACACATACCAAGTTTAGCTCAGTTCTGGGCATCTTTGAAATACCTATACAAACTTGTTCCTACATAGTATCTTGCATCTTTGAATGAGAAAGTGCTTGCTTACAGCAACGTGCTATATGTTCTGAATCCCCGAATTGGCAATCTGTGTCAAAACTTTGTTAGGAATTATGTGATCCTTTCTAGCTGGAAGTAAGGGAGATGGGGCATGAAGTTATTTCTAGGAGTTGGACGCATACCAAGTTTAGCTCAGTTCTGGGCATCTTTGAAATACCTATACAAACTTGTTCCTACATAGTAACTTGCATCTTTAATGAGAATCTGCTTGCTTACAGCAACGTGCTATATGTTCTGATTGCCCGAATTGGGAATCTGTGTCAAAACTTTGTTAGGAATTATGTGATCCTTACTAGCTGGAAGTAAGGGAGATGGGGCATGAAGTTATTTCTAGGAGTTGGACACATACCAAGTTTAGCTCAGTTCTGGGCATCTTTGAAATACCTATACAAACTTGTTGCTACATAGTAACTTGCATCATTAATGAGAATGTGCTTGCTTACAGCAACGTGCTATATGTTCTGCATGCCCGAATTGGGAATCTGTGTCAAAACTTTGTTAGGAATTATGTGATCCTTACTAGCTGGAAGTAAGGGAGATGGGGCATGAAGTTATTTCTAGGAGTTGGACACATACCAAGTTTAGCTCAGTTCTGGGCATCTTTGAAATACCTATACAAACTTGTTCCTACATAGTAACTTGCAACTTTGAATGAGAATGTGCTTGCTTACAGCAACGTGCTATATGTTCTGAATGCCCGAATTGGGAATCTGTGTCAAAACTTTGTTAGGAATTATGTGATCCTTATTGGCTGGAAGTAAGGGAGATGGGGCATGAAGTTATTTCTAGGAGTTGGACACATACCAAGTTTAGCTCAGTTCTGGGCATCTTTGAAATACCTATACAAACTTGTTCCTACATAGTAACTTGCATCTTTGAATGAGAAAGTGCTGGCTTACAGCAACGTGCTATATGTTCTGAATGCCCGAGTTGGCAATCTGTGTCAAAACTTTGTTAGGAATTATGTGATCCTTACAATCTGGAAGTAAGGGATATGGGGCATGAAGTTATTTCTAGGAGTTGGACACATACCAAGTTTAGCTCAGTTCTGGGCATCTTTGAAATACCTATACAAACTTGTTCCTACATAGTAACTTGCATCATTAATGAGAATGTGCTTGCTTACAGCAACGTGCTATATGTTCTGAATGCCCGAATTGGGAATCTGTGTCAAAACTTTGTTAGGAATTATGTGATCCTTACTAGCTGGAAGTAAGGGAGATGGGGCATGAAGTTATTTCTAGGAGTTGGACACATACCAAGTTTAGCTCAGTTCTGGGCATCTTTGAAATAGCTATACAAACTTGTTCCTACATAGTAACTTGCAACTTTGAATGAGAATGTGCTTGCTTACAGCAACGTGCTATATGTTCTGAATGCCCGAATTGGGAATCTGTGTCAAAACTTTGTTAGGAATTATGTGATCCTTACAAGCTGGAAGTAAGGGATATGGGGCATGAAGTTATTTCTAGGAGTTGGACACATACCAAGTTTAGCTCAGTTCTGGGCATCTTTGAAATACCTATACAAACTTGTTCCTACATAGTAACTTGCATCATTAATGAGAATGTGCTTGCTTACAGCAACGTGCTATATGTTCTGAATGCCCGAATTGGGAATCTGTGTCAAAACTTTGTTAGGAATTATGTGATCCTTACTAGCTGGAAGTAAGGGAGATGGGGCATGAAGTTATTTCTAGGAGTTGGACACATACCAAGTTTAGCTCAGTTCTGGGCATCTTTGAAATAGCTATACAAACTTGTTCCTACATAGTAACTTGCAACTTTGAATGAGAATGTGCTTGCTTACAGCAACGTGCTATATGTTCTGAATGCCCGAATTGGGAATCTGTGTCAAAACTTTGTTAGGAATTATGCGATCCTTACTAGCTGGAAGTAAGGGAGATGGGGCATGAAGTTATTTCTAGGAGTTGGACACATACCAAGTTTAGCTCAGTTCTGGGCATCTTTGAAATACCTATACAAACTTGTTCCTACATAGTAAAGTGCATCGTTAATTAGAATGTGCTTGCTTACAGCAACGTGCTATATGTTCTGAATGCCCGAATTGGGAATCTGTGTCAAAACTTTGTTAGGAATTATGTGATCCTTACTAGCTGGAAGTAAGGGAGATGGGGCATGAAGTTATTTCTAGGAGTTGGACACATACCAAGTTTAGCTCAGTTCTGGGCATCTTTGAAATACCTATACAAACTTGTTCCTACATAGTAATTTGCAACTTTGAATGAGAATGTGCTTGCTTACAGCAACGTGCTATATGTTCTGAATGCCCGAATTGGGAATCTGTGTCAAAACTTTGTTAGGAATTATGTGATCCTTACTAGCTGGAAGTAAGGGAGATGGGGCATGAAGTTATTTCTAGGAGTTGGACACATACCAAGTTTAGCTCAGTTCTGGGCATCTTTGAAATACCTATACAAACTTTTTCCTACATAGTAACATGCATCTTTGAATGAGAATGTGCTTGCCTACAGCAACGTGCTATATGTTCTGAATGCCCGAATTGGGAATCTGTGTCAAAACTTTGTTAGGAATTATGTGATCCTTACTAGCTGGAAGTAAGGGAGATGGGGCATGAAGTTATTTCTAGGAGTTGGACACATACCAAGTTTAGCTCAGTTCTGGGCATCTTTGAAATACCTATACAAACTTGTTCCTACATAGTAACTTGCATCTTTAATGAGAATCTGCTTGCTTACAGCAACGTGCTATATGTTCTGAATGCCCGATTTGGGAATCTGTGTCAAAACTTTGTTAGGAATTATGTGATCCTTACTAGCTGGAAGTAAGGGAGATGGGGCATGAAGTTATTTCTAGGAGTTGGACACATACCAAGTTTAGCTCAGTTCTGGGCATCTTTGAAATACCTATACAAACTTGTTCCTACATAGTAACTTGCATGTTTGAATGAGAATGTGCTTGCTTGCAGCAACGTGCTATATGTTCTGAATGCCCGATTTGGGAATCTGTGTCAAAACCTTGTTAGGAATTATGTGATCCTTACTAGCTGGAAGTAAGGGAGATGGGGCATGAAGTTATTTCTAGGAGTTGGACACATACCAAGTTTAGCTCAGTTCTGGGCATCTTTGAAATACCTATACAAACTTGTTCCTACATAGTAACTTGCATCTTTGAATGAGAATGTGCTTGCTGGCAGCAACGTGCTGTATGTTCTGAATGCCCGATTTCGGAATCTGTGTCAAAACCTTGTTAGGAATTATGTGATCCTTACTAGCTGGAAGTAAGGGAGATGGGGCATGAAGTTATTTCTAGGAGTTGGACACATACCAAGTTTAGCTCAGTTCTGGGCATCTTTGAAATACCTATACAAACTTGTTCCTACCTAGTAACTTGCGAATTTGAATGAGAATGTGCTTGCTTGCAGCAACGTGCTATATGTTCTGAATGCCCGATTTGGGAATCTGTGTCAAAACTTTGTTAGGAATTATGTGATCCTTACTAGCTGGAAGTAAGGGAGATGGGGCATGAAGTTATTTCTAGGAGTTGGACACATACCAAGTTTAGCTCAGTTCTGGGCATCTTTGAAATACCTATACAAACTTGTTCCTACATAGTATCTTGCATCTTTGAATGAGAAAGTGCTTGCTTACAGCAACGTGCTATATGTTCTGAATCCTCGAATTGGGAATCTGTGTCAAAACTTTGTTAGGAATTATGTGATCCTTACTAGCTGGAAGTAAGGGAGATGGGGCATGAAGTTATTTCTAGGAGTTGGACACATACCAAGTTTAGCTCAGTTCTGGGCATCTTTGAAATACCTATACAAACTTGTTGCTACATAGTAACTTGCATCATTAATGAGAATGTGCTTGCTTACAGCAACGTGCTATATGTTCTGCATGCCCGAATTGGGAATCTGTGTCAAAACATTGTTAGGAATTATGTGATCCTTACTAGCTGGAAGAAAGGGAGATGGGGCATGAAGTTATTTCTAGGAGTTGGACACATACCAAGTTTAGCTCAGTTCTGGGCATCTTTGAAATACCTATACAAACTTGTTCCTACATAGTAACTTGCAACTTTGAATGAGAATGTGCTTGCTTACAGCAACGTGCTATATGTTCTGAATGCCCGAATTGGGAATCTGTGTCAAAACTTTGTTAGGAATTATGTGATCCTTATTGGCTGGAAGTAAGGGAGATGGGGCATGAAGTTATTTCTAGGAGTTGGACACATACCAAGTTTAGCTCAGTTCTGGGCATCTTTGAAATACCTATACAAACTTGTTCCTACATAGTAACTTGCATCTTTGAATGAGAAAGTGCTGGCTTACAGCAACGTGCTATATGTTCTGAATGCCCGAGTTGGCAATCTGTGTCAAAACTTTGTTAGGAATTATGTGATCCTTACTAGCTGGAAGTAAGGGATATGGGGCATGAAGTTATTTCTAGGAGTTGGACACATACCAAGTTTAGCTCAGTTCTGGGCATCTTTGAAATACCTATACAAACTTGTTCCTACATAGTAACTTGCATCTTTGAATGAGAATGTGCTTGCTTACAGCAACGTGCTATATGTTCTGAATGCCCGAATTGGGAATCTGTGTCAAAACTTTGTTAGGAATTATGTGATCCTTACTAGCTGGAAGTAAGGGAGATGGGGCATGAAGTTATTTCTAGGAGTTGGACACATACCAAGTTTAGCTCAGTTCTGGGCTTCTTTGAAATACCTATACAAACTTGTTCCTACATAGTAACTTGCAACTTTGAATGAGAATGTGCTTGCTTACAGCAACGTGCTATATGTTCTGAATGCCCGAATTGGGAATCTGTGTCAAAACTTTGTTAGGAATTATGTGATCCTTACTAGCTGGAAGTAAGGGAGATGGGGCATGAAGTTATTTCTAGGAGTTGGACACATACCAAGTTTAGCTCAGTTCTGGGCATCTTTGAAATACCTATACAAACTTGTTCCTACATAGTAACTTGCAACTTTGAATGAGAATGTGCTTGCTTACAGCAACGTGCTATATGTTCTGAATGCCCGAATTGGGAATCTGTGTCAAAACTTTGTTAGGAATTATGTGATCCTTACTAGCTGGAAGTAAGGGAGATGGGGCATGTAGTTATTTCTAGGAGTTGGACACATACCAAGTTTAGCTCAGTTCTGGGCATCTTTGAAATACCTATACAAACTTGTTCCTACATAGTAACTTGCATCATTAATGAGAATGTGCTTGCTTACAGCAACGTGCTATATGTTCTGAATGCCCGAATTGGGAATCTGTGTCAAAACTTTGTTAGGAATTATGTGATCCTTACTAGCTGGAAGTAAGGGAGATGGGGCATGAAGTTATTTCTAGGAGTTGGACACATACCAAGTTTAGCTCAGTTCTGGGCATCTTTGAAATACCTATACAAACTTGTTCCTACATAGTAACTTGCATCATTAATGAGAATGTGCTTGCTTACAGCAACGTGCTATATGTTCTGAATGCCCGAATTGGGAATCTGTGTCAAAACTTTGTGAGGAATTATGTGATCCTTACTAGCTGGAAGTAAGGGAGATGGGGCATGAAGTTATTTCTAGGAGTTGGACACATACCAAGTTTAGCTCAGTTCTGGGCATCTTTGAAATACCTATACAAACTTGTTCCTGCATAGTAACTTGCAACTTTGAATGAGAATGTGCTTGCTTACAGCAACGTGCTATATGTTCTGAATGCCCGAATTGGGAATCTGTGTCAAAACTTTGTGAGGAATTACGTGATCCTTACTAGCTGGAAGTAAGGGAGATGGGGCATGAAGTTATTTCTAGGAGTTGGACACATACCAAGTTTAGCTCAGTTCTGGGCATCTTTGAAATACCTATACAAACTTGTTCCTACATAGTAACTTGCAACTTTGAATGAGAATGTGCTTGCTTACAGCAACGTGCTATATGTTCTGAATGCCCGAATTGGGTATCTGTGTCAAAACTTTGTTAGGAATTACGTGATCCTTACTAGCTGGAAGTAAGGGAGATGGGGCATGAAGTTATTTCTAGGAGTTGGACACATACCAAGTTTAGCTCAGTTCTGGGCATCTTTGAAATACCTATACAAACTTGTTCCTACATAGTAACTTGCATCTTTGAATGAGAATCTGCTTGCTTACAGCAACGTGCTATATGTTCTGAATGCCCGAATTGGGTATCTGTGTCAAAACTTTGTTAGGAATTACGTGATCCTTACTGGCTGGAAGTAAGGGAGATGGGGCATGAAGTTATTTCTAGGAGTTGGACACATAGCAAGTTTAGCTCAGTTCTGGGCATCTTTGAAATACCTATACAAACTTGTTCCTACATAGTAACTTGCATCTTTGAATGAGAATGTGCTTGCTTACAGCAACGTGCTATATGTTCTGAATGCCCGAATTGGGAATCTGTGTCAAAACTTTGTTAGGAATTATGTGATCCTTACTAGCTGGAAGTAAGGGAGATGGGGCATGAAGTTATTTCTAGGAGTTGGA
Source organism: Diceros bicornis minor (assembly GCF_020826845.1). Lineage (NCBI taxonomy): Eukaryota > Metazoa > Chordata > Mammalia > Perissodactyla > Rhinocerotidae > Diceros > Diceros bicornis. Next base: position 69,993,428 of record NC_080753.1, on the reverse strand, counting down.
CACATACCAAGTTTAGCTCAGTTCTGGGCATCTTTGAAATACCTATACAAACTTGTTCCTACATAGTAACTTGCATCTTTAATGAGAATGTGCTTGGTTACAGCAACGTGCTATATGTTCTGAATGCCCGAATTGGGAATCTGTGTCAAAACTTTGTTAGGAATTATGTGATCCTTACTAGCTGGAAGTAAGGGAGATGGGGCATGAAGTTATTTCTAGGAGTTGGACGCATACCAAGTTTAGCTCAGTTCTGGGCATCTTTGAAATACCTATACAAACTTGTTCCTACATAGTAACTTGCATCTTTGAATGAGAATGTGCTTGCTTACAGCAACGTGCTATATGTTCTGAATGCCCGAATTGGGAATCTGTGTCAAAACTTTGTTAGGAATTATGTGATCCTTACTAGCTGGAAGTAAGGGAGATGGGGCATGAAGTTATTTCTAGGAGTTGGACACATACCAAGTTTAGCTCAGTTCTGGGCATCTTTGAAATACCTATACAAACTTGTTCCTACATAGTATCTTGCATCTTTGAATGAGAAAGTGCTTGCTTACAGCAACGTGCTATATGTTCTGAATCCCCGAATTGGCAATCTGTGTCAAAACTTTGTTAGGAATTATGTGATCCTTTCTAGCTGGAAGTAAGGGAGATGGGGCATGAAGTTATTTCTAGGAGTTGGACGCATACCATGTTTAGCTCAGTTCTGGGCATCTTTGAAATACCTATACAAACTTGTTCCTACATAGTAACTTGCATCTTTAATGAGAATCTGCTTGCTTACAGCAACGTGCTATATGTTCTGATTGCCCGAATTGGGAATCTGTGTCAAAACTTTGTTAGGAATTATGTGATCCTTACTAGCTGGAAGTAAGGGAGATGGGGCATGAAGTTATTTCTAGGAGTTGGACACATACCAAGTTTAGCTCAGTTCTGGGCATCTTTGAAATACCTATACAAACTTGTTGCTACATAGTAACTTGCATCATTAATGAGAATGTGCTTGCTTACAGCAACGTGCTATATGTTCTGCATGCCCGAATTGGGAATCTGTGTCAAAACTTTGTTAGGAATTATGTGATCCTTACTAGCTGGAAGTAAGGGAGATGGGGCATGAAGTTATTTCTAGGAGTTGGACACATACCAAGTTTAGCTCAGTTCTGGGCATCTTTGAAATACCTATACAAACTTGTTCCTACATAGTAACTTGCAACTTTGAATGAGAATGTGCTTGCTTACAGCAACGTGCTATATGTTCTGAATGCCCGAATTGGGAATCTGTGTCAAAACTTTGTTAGGAATTATGTGATCCTTACTAGCTGGAAGTAAGGGAGATGGGGCATGAAGTTATTTCTAGGAGTTGGACACATACCAAGTTTAGCTCAGTTCTGGGCTTCTTTGAAATACCTATACAAACTTGTTCCTACATAGTAACTTGCAACTTTGAATGAGAATGTGCTTGCTTACAGCAACGTGCTATATGTTCTGAATGCCCGAATTGGGAATCTGTGTCAAAACTTTGTTAGGAATTATGTGATCCTTACTAGCTGGAAGTAAGGGAGATGGGGCATGAAGTTATTTCTAGGAGTTGGACACATACCAAGTTTAGCTCAGTTCTGGGCATCTTTGAAATACCTATACAAACTTGTTCCTACATAGTAACTTGCAACTTTGAATGAGAATGTGCTTGCTTACAGCAACGTGCTATATGTTCTGAATGCCCGAATTGGGAATCTGTGTCAAAACTTTGTTAGGAATTATGTGATCCTTACTAGCTGGAAGTAAGGGAGATGGGGCATGTAGTTATTTCTAGGAGTTGGACACATACCAAGTTTAGCTCAGTTCTGGGCATCTTTGAAATACCTATACAAACTTGTTCCTACATAGTAACTTGCATCATTAATGAGAATGTGCTTGCTTACAGCAACGTGCTATATGTTCTGAATGCCCGAATTGGGAATCTGTGTCAAAACTTTGTTAGGAATTATGTGATCCTTACTAGCTGGAAGTAAGGGAGATGGGGCATGAAGTTATTTCTAGGAGTTGGACACATACCAAGTTTAGCTCAGTTCTGGGCATCTTTGAAATACCTATACAAACTTGTTCCTACATAGTAACTTGCATCATTAATGAGAATGTGCTTGCTTACAGCAACGTGCTATATGTTCTGAATGCCCGAATTGGGAATCTGTGTCAAAACTTTGTGAGGAATTATGTGATCCTTACTAGCTGGAAGTAAGGGAGATGGGGCATGAAGTTATTTCTAGGAGTTGGACACATACCAAGTTTAGCTCAGTTCTGGGCATCTTTGAAATACCTATACAAACTTGTTCCTGCATAGTAACTTGCAACTTTGAATGAGAATGTGCTTGCTTACAGCAACGTGCTATATGTTCTGAATGCCCGAATTGGGAATCTGTGTCAAAACTTTGTGAGGAATTACGTGATCCTTACTAGCTGGAAGTAAGGGAGATGGGGCATGAAGTTATTTCTAGGAGTTGGACACATACCAAGTTTAGCTCAGTTCTGGGCATCTTTGAAATACCTATACAAACTTGTTCCTACATAGTAACTTGCAACTTTGAATGAGAATGTGCTTGCTTACAGCAACGTGCTATATGTTCTGAATGCCCGAATTGGGTATCTGTGTCAAAACTTTGTTAGGAATTACGTGATCCTTACTAGCTGGAAGTAAGGGAGATGGGGCATGAAGTTATTTCTAGGAGTTGGACACATACCAAGTTTAGCTCAGTTCTGGGCATCTTTGAAATACCTATACAAACTTGTTCCTACATAGTAACTTGCATCTTTGAATGAGAATCTGCTTGCTTACAGCAACGTGCTATATGTTCTGAATGCCCGAATTGGGTATCTGTGTCAAAACTTTGTTAGGAATTACGTGATCCTTACTGGCTGGAAGTAAGGGAGATGGGGCATGAAGTTATTTCTAGGAGTTGGACACATAGCAAGTTTAGCTCAGTTCTGGGCATCTTTGAAATACCTATACAAACTTGTTCCTACATAGTAACTTGCATCTTTGAATGAGAATGTGCTTGCTTACAGCAACGTGCTATATGTTCTGAATGCCCGAATTGGGAATCTGTGTCAAAACTTTGTTAGGAATTATGTGATCCTTACTAGCTGGAAGTAAGGGAGATGGGGCATGAAGTTATTTCTAGGAGTTGGACACATACCAAGTTTAGCTCAGTTCTGGGCATCTTTGAAATACCTATACAAACTTGTTCCTACATAGTAACTTGCATCTTTAATGAGAATGTGCTTGGTTACAGCAACGTGCTATATGTTCTGAATGCCCGAATTGGGAATCTGTGTCAAAACTTTGTTAGGAATTATGTGATCCTTACTAGCTGGAAGTAAGGGAGATGGGGCATGAAGTTATTTCTAGGAGTTGGACGCATACCAAGTTTAGCTCAGTTCTGGGCATCTTTGAAATACCTATACAAACTTGTTCCTACATAGTAACTTGCATCTTTGAATGAGAATGTGCTTGCTTACAGCAACGTGCTATATGTTCTGAATGCCCGAATTGGGAATCTGTGTCAAAACTTTGTTAGGAATTATGTGATCCTTACTAGCTGGAAGTAAGGGAGATGGGGCATGAAGTTATTTCTAGGAGTTGGACACATACCAAGTTTAGCTCAGTTCTGGGCATCTTTGAAATACCTATACAAACTTGTTCCTACATAGTATCTTGCATCTTTGAATGAGAAAGTGCTTGCTTACAGCAACGTGCTATATGTTCTGAATCCCCGAATTGGCAATCTGTGTCAAAACTTTGTTAGGAATTATGTGATCCTTTCTAGCTGGAAGTAAGGGAGATGGGGCATGAAGTTATTTCTAGGAGTTGGACGCATACCATGTTTAGCTCAGTTCTGGGCATCTTTGAAATACCTATACAAACTTGTTCCTACATAGTAACTTGCATCTTTAATGAGAATCTGCTTGCTTACAGCAACGTGCTATATGTTCTGATTGCCCGAATTGGGAATCTGTGTCAAAACTTTGTTAGGAATTATGTGATCCTTACTAGCTGGAAGTAAGGGAGATGGGGCATGAAGTTATTTCTAGGAGTTGGACACATACCAAGTTTAGCTCAGTTCTGGGCATCTTTGAAATACCTATACAAACTTGTTGCTACATAGTAACTTGCATCATTAATGAGAATGTGCTTGCTTACAGCAACGTGCTATATGTTCTGCATGCCCGAATTGGGAATCTGTGTCAAAACTTTGTTAGGAATTATGTGATCCTTACTAGCTGGAAGTAAGGGAGATGGGGCATGAAGTTATTTCTAGGAGTTGGACACATACCAAGTTTAGCTCAGTTCTGGGCATCTTTGAAATACCTATACAAACTTGTTCCTACATAGTAACTTGCAACTTTGAATGAGAATGTGCTTGCTTACAGCAACGTGCTATATGTTCTGAATGCCCGAATTGGGAATCTGTGTCAAAACTTTGTTAGGAATTATGTGATCCTTATTGGCTGGAAGTAAGGGAGATGGGGCATGAAGTTATTTCTAGTAGTTGGACACATACCAAGTTTAGCTCAGTTCTGGGCATCTTTGAAATACCTATACAAACTTGTTCCTACATAGTAACTTGCATCTTTGAATGAGAAAGTGCTGGCTTACAGCAACGTGCTATATGTTCTGAATGCCCGAGTTGGCAATCTGTGTCAAAACTTTGTTAGGAATTATGTGATCCTTACAAGCTGGAAGTAAGGGATATGGGGCATGAAGTTATTTCTAGGAGTTGGACACATACCAAGTTTAGCTCAGTTCTGGGCATCTTTGAAATACCTATACAAACTTGTTCCTACATAGTAACTTGCATCTTTGAATGAGAATGTGCTTGCTTACAGCAACGTGCTATATGTTCTGAATGCCCGAATTGGGAATCTGTGTCAAAACTTTGTTAGGAATTATGTGATCCTTACTAGCTGGAAGTAAGGGAGATGGGGCATGAAGTTATTTCTAGGAGTTGGACACATACCAAGTTTAGCTCAGTTCTGGGCTTCTTTGAAATACCTATACAAACTTGTTCCTACATAGTAACTTGCAACTTTGAATGAGAATGTGCTTGCTTACAGCAACGTGCTATATGTTCTGAATGCCCGAATTGGGAATCTGTGTCAAAACTTTGTTAGGAATTATGTGATCCTTACTAGCTGGAAGTAAGGGAGATGGGGCATGAAGTTATTTCTAGGAGTTGGACACATACCAAGTTTAGCTCAGTTCTGGGCATCTTTGAAATATCTATACAAACTTGTTCCTACATAGTAACTTGCATCTTTGAATGAGAATCTGCTTGCTTACAGCAACGTGCTATATGTTCTGAATGCCCGAATTCGGAATCTGTGTCAAAACTTTGTTAGGAATTATGTGATCCTTACTAGCTGGAAGTAAGGGAGATGGGGCATGAAGTTATTTCTAGGAGTTGGACACATACCAAGTTTAGCTCAGTTCTGGGCATCTTTGAAATACCTATACAAACTTGTTCCTACATAGTAACTTGCAACTTTGAATGAGAATGTGCTTGCTTACAGCAACGTGCTATATGTTCTGAATGCCCGAATTGGGAATCTGTGTCAAAACTTTGTTAGGAATTATGTGATCCTTACTAGCTGGAAGTAAGGGAGATGGGGCATGAAGTTATTTCTAGGAGTTGGACACATACCAAGTTTAGCTCAGTTCTGGGCATCTTTGAAATACCTAAACAAACTTGTTCCTACATAATAACTTGCATCATTAATGAGAATGTGCTTGCTTACAGCAACGTGCTATATGTTCTGAATGCCCGAATTGGGAATCTGTGTCAAAACTTTGTTAGGAATTATGTGATCCTTACTAGCTGGAAGTAAGGGAGATGGGGCATGAAGTTATTTCTAGGAGTTGGACACATACCAAGTTTAGCTCAGTTCTGGGCATCTTTGAAATACCTATACAAACTTGTTCCTACATAGTAACTTGCATCATTAATGAGAATGTGCTTGCTTACAGCAACGTGCTATATGTTCTGAATGCCCGAATTGGGAATCTGTGTCAAAACTTTGTTAGGAATTATGTGATCCTTACTAGCTGGAAGTAAGGGAGATGGGGCATGAAGTTATTTCTAGGAGTTGGACACATACCAAGTTTAGCTCAGTTCTGGGCATCTTTGAAATACCTATACAAACTTGTTCCTACATAGTAACTTGCAACTTTGAATGAGAATGTGCTTGCTTACAGCAACGTGCTATATGTTCTGAATGCCCGAATTGGGAATCTGTGTCAAAACTTTGTGAGGAATTATGTGATCCTTACTAGCTGGAAGTAAGGGAGATGGGGCATGAAGTTATTTCTAGGAGTTGGACACATACCAAGTTTAGCTCAGTTCTGGGCATCTTTGAAATACCTATACAAACTTGTTCCTACATAGTAACTTGCAACTTTGAATGAGAATGTGCTTACTTACAGCAACGTGCTATATGTTCTGAATGCCCGAATTGGGAATCTGTGTCAAAACTTTGTTAGGAATTACGTGATCCTTACTAGCTGGAAGTAAGGGAGATGGGGCATGAAGTTATTTCTAGGAGTTGGACACATACCAAGTTTAGCTCAGTTCTGGGCATCTTTGAAATACCTATACAAACTTGTTCCTACATAGTAACTTGCATCTTTGAATGAGAATCTGCTTGCTTACAGCAACGTGCTATATGTTCTGAATGCCCGAATTGGGTATCTGTGTCAAAACTTTGTTAGGAATTACGTGATCCTTACTGGCTGGAAGTAAGGGAGATGGGGCATGAAGTTATTTCTAGGAGTTGGACACATACCAAGTTTAGCTCAGTTCTGGGCATCTTTGAAATACCTATACAAACTTGTTCCTACATAGTAACTTGCATCTTTGAATGAGAATGTGCTTGCTTACTGCAACGTGCTATATGTTCTGAATGCCCGAATTGGGAATCTGTGTCAAAACTTTGTTAGGAATTATGTGATCCTTATTGGCTGGAAGTAAGGGAGATGGGGCATGAAGTTATTTCTAGGAGTTGGACACATACCAAGTTTAGCTCAGTTCTGGGCATCTTTGAAATACCTATACAAACTTGTTCCTACATAGTAACTTGCATCTTTGAATGAGAAAGTGCTGGCTTACAGCAACGTGCTATATGTTCTGAATGCCCGAATTGGGAATCTGTGTCAAAACTTTGTTAGGAATTATGTGATCCTTACTAGCTGGAAGTAAGGGATATGGGGCATGAAGTTATTTCTAGGAGTTGGACACATACCAAGTTTAGCTCAGTTCTGGGCTTCTTTGAAATACCTATACAAACTTGTTCCTACATAGTAACTTGCATCTTTGAATGAGAATGTGCTTGCTTACAGCAACGTGCTATATGTTCTGAATGCCCGAATTGGGAATCTGTGTCAAAACTTTGTTAGGAATTATGTGATCCTTACTAGCTGGAAGTAAGGGAGATGGGGCATGAAGTTATTTCTAGGAGTTGGACACATACCAAGTTTAGCTCAGTTCTGGGCTTCTTTGAAATACCTATACAAACTTGTTCCTACATAGTAACTTGCAACTTTGAATGAGAATGTGCTTGCTTACAGCAACGTGCTATATGTTCTGAATGCCCGAATTGGGAATCTGTGTCAAAACTTTGTTAGGAATTATGTGATCCTTACTAGCTGGAAGTAAGGGAGATGGGGCATGAAGTTATTTCTAGGAGTTGGACACATACCAAGTTTAGCTCAGTTCTGGGCATCTTTGAAATACCTATACAAACTTGTTCCTACATAGTAACTTGCAACTTTGAATGAGAATGTGCTTGCTTACAGCAACGTGCTATATGTTCTGAATGCCCGAATTGGGAATCTGTGTCAAAACTTTGTTAGGAATTATGTGATCCTTACTAGCTGGAAGTAAGGGAGATGGGGCATGAAGTTATTTCTAGGAGTTGGACACATACCAAGTTTAGCTCAGTTCTGGGCATCTTTGAAATACCTATACAAACTTGTTTCTACATAGTAACTTGCAACTTTGAATGAGAATGTGCTTGCTTACAGCAACGTGCTATATGTTCTGAATGCCCGAATTGGGAATCTGTGTCAAAACTTTGTGAGGAATTATGTGATCCTTACTAGCTGGAAGTAAGGGAGATGGGGCATGAAGTTATTTCTAGGAGTTGGACACATACCAAGTTTAGCTCAGTTCTGGGCATCTTTGAAATACCTATACAAACTTGTTCCTACATAGTAACTTGCAACTTTGAATGAGAATGTGCTTACTTACAGCAACGTGCTATATGTTCTGAATGCCCGAATTGGGAATCTGTGTCAAAACTTTGTTAGGAATTACGTGATCCTTACTAGCTGGAAGTAAGGGAGATGGGGCATGAAGTTATTTCTAGGAGTTGGACACATACCAAGTTTAGCTCAGTTCTGGGCATCTTTGAAATACCTATACAAACTTGTTCCTACATAGTAACTTGCATCTTTGAATGAGAATCTGCTTGCTTACAGCAACGTGCTATATGTTCTGAATGCCCGAATTGGGTATCTGTGTCAAAACTTTGTTAGGAATTACGTGATCCTTACTGGCTGGAAGTAAGGGAGATGGGGCATGAAGTTATTTCTAGGAGTTGGACACATACCAAGTTTAGCTCAGTTCTGGGCATCTTTGAAATACCTATACAAACTTGTTCCTACATAGTAACTTGCATCTTTGAATGAGAATGTGCTTGCTTACTGCAACGTGCTATATGTTCTGAATGCCCGAATTGGGAATCTGTGTCAAAACTTTGTTAGGAATTATGTGATCCTTATTGGCTGGAAGTAAGGGAGATGGGGCATGAAGTTATTTCTAGGAGTTGGACACATACCAAGTTTAGCTCAGTTCTGGGCATCTTTGAAATACCTATACAAACTTGTTCCTACATAGTAACTTGCATCTTTGAATGAGAAAGTGCTGGCTTACAGCAACGTGCTATATGTTCTGAATGCCCGAATTGGGAATCTGTGTCAAAACTTTGTTAGGAATTATGTGATCCTTACTAGCTGGAAGTAAGGGATATGGGGCATGAAGTTATTTCTAGGAGTTGGACACATACCAAGTTTAGCTCAGTTCTGGGCTTCTTTGAAATACCTATACAAACTTGTTCCTACATAGTAACTTGCATCTTTGAATGAGAATGTGCTTGCTTACAGCAACGTGCTATATGTTCTGAATGCCCGAATTGGGAATCTGTGTCAAAACTTTGTTAGGAATTATGTGATCCTTACTAGCTGGAAGTAAGGGAGATGGGGCATGAAGTTATTTCTAGGAGTTGGACACATACCAAGTTTAGCTCAGTTCTGGGCTTCTTTGAAATACCTATACAAACTTGTTCCTACATAGTAACTTGCAACTTTGAATGAGAATGTGCTTGCTTACAGCAACGTGCTATATGTTCTGAATGCCCGAATTGGGAATCTGTGTCAAAACTTTGTTAGGAATTATGTGATCCTTACTAGCTGGAAGTAAGGGAGATGGGGCATGAAGTTATTTCTAGGAGTTGGACACATACCAAGTTTAGCTCAGTTCTGGGCATCTTTGAAATACCTATACAAACTTGTTCCTACATAGTAACTTGCAACTTTGAATGAGAATGTGCTTGCTTACAGCAACGTGCTATATGTTCTGAATGCCCGAATTGGGAATCTGTGTCAAAACTTTGTTAGGAATTATGTGATCCTTACTAGCTGGAAGTAAGGGAGATGGGGCATGAAGTTATTTCTAGGAGTTGGACACATACCAAGTTTAGCTCAGTTCTGGGCATCTTTGAAATACCTATACAAACTTGTTCCTACATAGTAACTTGCATCATTAATGAGAATGTGCTTGCTTACAGCAACGTGCTATATGTTCTGAATGCCCGAATTGGGAATCTGTGTCAAAACCTTGTTAGGAATTATGTGATCCTTACTAGCTGGAAGTAAGGGAGATGGGGCATGAAGTTATTTCTAGGAGTTGGACACATACCAAGTTTAGCTCAGTTCTGGGCATCTTTGAAATACCTATACAAACTTGTTCCTACCTAGTAACTTGCGAATTTGAATGAGAATGTGCTTGCTTGCAGCAACGTGCTATATGTTCTGAATGCCCGATTTGGGAATCTGTGTCAAAACTTTGTTAGGAATTATGTGATCCTTACTAGCTGGAAGTAAGGGAGATGGGGCATGAAGTTATTTCTAGGAGTTGGACACATACTAAGTTTAGCTCAGTTCTGGGCATCTTTGAAAATGCTATACAAACTTGTTCCTACATAGTAACTTGCAACTTTGAATGAGAATGTGCTTGCTTGCAGCAACGTGCTATATGTTCTGAATGCCCGAATTGGGAATCTGTGTCAAAACTTTGTTAGGAATTATGTGATCCTTACTAGCTGGAAGTAAGGGAGATGGGGCATGAAGTTATTTCTAGGAGTTGGACACATACCAAGTTTAGCTCAGTTCTGGGCATCTTTGAAATACCTATACAAACTTGTTCCTACATAGTAACTTGCATCTTTAATGAGAATGTGCTTGCTTGCAGCAACGTGCTATATGTTCTGAATGCCCGATTTGGGAATCTGTGTCAAAACCTTGTTAGGAATTATGTGATCCTTACTAGCTGGAAGTAAGGGAGATGGGGCATGAAGTTATTTCTAGGAGTTGGACACATACCAAGTTTAGCTCAGTTCTGGGCATCTTTGAAATACCTATACAAACTTGTTCCTACCTAGTAACTTGCAACTTTGAATGAGAATGTGCTTGCCTACAGCAACGTGCTATATGTTCTGAATGCCCGAATTGGGATTCTGTGTCAAAACTTTGTTAGGAATTATGTGATCCTTACTAGCTGGAAGTAAGGGAGATGGGGCATGAAGTTATTTCTAGGAGTTTGACACATACCAAGTTTAGCTCAGTTCTGGGCTTCTTTGAAATACCTATACAAACTTGTTCCTACATAGTAACTTGCATCTTTGAATGAGAATGTGCTTGCCTACAGCAACGTGTTATATGTTCTGAATGCCCGAATTGGCAATCTGTGTCAAAACTTTGTTAGGAATTATGTGATCCTTACTAGCTGGAAGTAAGGGAGATGGGGCATGAAGTTATTTCTAGGAGTTGGACACATACCAAGTTTAGCTCAGTTCTGGGCATCTTTGAAATACCTATACAAACTTGTTCCTACATAGTAACTTGCAACTTTGAATGAGAATGTGCTTGCTTACAGCAACGTGCTATATGTTCTGAATGCCCGAATTGGGAATCTGTGTCAAAACTTTGTTAGGATTATGTGATCCTTACTAGCTGGAAGTAAAGGAGATGGGGCATGAAGTTATTTCTAGGAGTTGGACACATACCAAGTTTAGCTCAGTTCTGGGCATCTTTGAAATACCTATACAAACTTGTTCCTACATAGTAACTTGCAACTTTGAATGAGAATGTGCTTGCTTACAGCAACGTGCTATATGTTCTGAATGCCCGAGTTGGGAATCTGTGTCAAAACTTTGTTAGGAATTATGTGATCCTTACTAGCTGGAAGTAAGGGAGATGGGGCATGAAGTTATTTCTAGGAGTTGGACACATACCAAGTTTAGCTCAGTTCTGGCCATCTTTGAAATACCTATACAAACTTGTTGCTACATAGTAACTTGCATCTTTGAATGAGAATGTGCTTGCTTACAGCAACGTGCTATATGTTCTGAATGCCCGAATTGGGAATCTGTGTCAAAACTTTGTTAGGAATTATGTGATCCTTACTAGCTGGAAGTAAGGGAGATGGGGCATGAAGTTATTTCTAGGAGTTGGACACATACCAAGTTTAGCTCAGTTCTGGGCATCTTTGAAATACCTATACAAACTTGTTCCTACATAGTAACTTGCAACTTTGAATGAGAATGTGCTTGCTTACAGCAACGTGCTATATGTTCTGAATGCCCGAATTGGGAATCTGTGTCAAAACTTTGTTAGGAATTATGTGATCCTTACTAGCTGGAAGTAAGGGAGATGGGGCATGAAGTTATTTCTAGGAGTTGGACACATACCAAGTTTAGCTCAGTTCTGGGCATCTTTGAAATACCTATACAAACATGTTCCTACATAGTAACTTGCAACTTTGAATGAGAATGTGCTTGCTTACAGCAACGTGCTATATGTTCTGAATGCCCGAGTTGGGAATGTGTGTCAAAACTTTGTTAGGAATTATGTGATCCTTACTAGCTGGAAGTAAGGGAGATGGGGCATGAAGATATTTCTAGGAGTTGGACACATACCAAGTTTAGCTCAGTTCTGGGCATCTTTGAAATACCTATACAAACTTGTTCCTACATAGTAACTTGCATCTTTGAATGAGAATGTGCTTGCTTACAGCAACGTGCTATATGTTCTGAATGCCCGAATTGGGAATCTGTGTCAAAACTTTGTTAGGAATTATGTGATCATTACTAGCTGGAAGTAAGGGAGATGGGGCATGATGTTATTTCTAGGAGTTGGACACATACCAAGTTTAGCTCAGTTCTGGGCATCTTTGAAATACCTATACAAACTTGTTCCTACATAGTAACTTGCATCTTTGAATGAGAATGTGCTTGCTTACAGCAACGTGCTATATGTTCTGAATGCCCGAATTGGGAATCTGTGTCAAAACTTTGTTAGGAATTATGTGATCCTTACTAGCTGGAAGTAAGGGAGATGGGGCATGAAGTTATTTCTAGGAGTTGGACACATACCAAGTTTAGCTCAGTTCTGGGCATCTTTGAAATACCTATACAAACTTGTTCCTACATAGTAACTTGCAACTTTGAATGAGAATGTGCTTGCTTACAGCAACGTGCTATATGTTCTGAATGCCCGAATTGGGAATCTGTGTCAAAACTTTGTTAGGAATTATGTGATCCTTACTAGCTGGAAGTAAGGGAGATGGGGCATGAAGTTATTTCTAGGAGTTGGACACATACCAAGTTTAGCTCAGTTCTGGGCATCTTTGAAATACCTATACAAACTTGTTCCTACATAGTAACTTGCATCTTTGAATGAGATTGTGCTTGCTTACAGCAACGTGCTATATGTTCTGAATGCCCGAATTGGGAATCTGTGTCAAAACTTTGTTAGGAATTATGTGATCCTTACTAGCTGGAAGTAAGGGAGATGGGGCATGAAGTTATTTCTAGGAGTTGGACACATAGCAAGTTTAGCTCAGTTCTGGGCATCTTTGAAATACCTATACAAACTTGTTTCTACATAGTAACCTGCATCATTAATGAGAATGTGCTTGCTTACAGCAACGTGCTATATGTTCTGAATGCCCGAATTGGGAATCTGTGTCAAAACTTTGTTAGGAATTATGTGATCCTTACTAGCTGGAAGTAAGGGAGATGGGGCATGAAGTTATTTCTAGGAGTTGGACACATACCAAGTTTAGCTCAGTTCTGGGCATCTTTGAAATACCTATACAAACTTGTTCCTACATAGTAACTTGCAACTTTGAATGAGAATGTGCTTGCTTACAGCAACGTGCTATATGTTCTGAATGCCCGAATTGGGAATCTGTGTCAAAACTTTGTTAGGAATTATGTGATCCTTACTGGCTGGAAGTAAGGGAGATGGGGCATGAAGTTATTTCTAGGAGTTGGACACATACCAAGTTTAGCTCAGTTCTGGGCATCTTTGAAATACCTATACAAACTTGTTCCTACATTGTAACTTGCATCTTTGAATGAGAATGTGCTTGCGTACAGCAACGTGCTATATGTTCTGAATGCCCGAATTGGGAATCTGTGTCAAAACTTTGTGAGGAATTATGTGATCCTTACTAGCTGGAAGTAAGGGAGATGGGGCATGAAGTTATTTCTAGGAGTTGGACACATACCAAGTTTAGCTCAGTTCTGGGCATCTTTGAAATACCTATACAAACTTGTTCCTACATAGTAACTTGCAACTTTGAATGAGAATGTGCTTGCTTACAGCAACGTGCTATATGTTCTGAATGCCCGAATTGGGAATCTGTGTCAAAACTTTGTTAGGAATGATGTGATCCTTACTAGCTGGAAGTAAGGGAGATGGGGCATGAAGTTATTTCTAGGAGTTGGACACATACCAAGTTTAGCTCAGTTCTGGGCATCTTTGAAATACCTATACAAACTTGTTCCTACATAGTAACTTGCATCTTTAATGAGAATGTGCTTGGTTACAGCAACGTGCTATATGTTCTGAATGCCCGAATTGGAAATCTGTGTCAAAACTTTGTTAGGAATTATGTGATCCTTACTGGCTGGAAGTAAGGGAGATGGGGCATGAAGTTATTTCTAGGAGTTGGACACATACCAAGTTTAGCTCAGTTCTGGGCATCTTTGAAATACCTATACAAACTTGTTCCTACATAGTAACTTGCATCTTTGAATGAGAATGTGCTTGCTTACATCAACGTGCTATATGTTCTGAATGCCCGAATTGGGAATCTGTGTCAAAACTTTGTTAGGAATTATGTGATCCTTACTGGCTGGAAGTAAGGGAGATGGGGCATGAAGTTATTTCTAGGAGTTGGACACATACCAAGTTTAGCTCAGTTCTGGGCATCTTTGAAATACCTATAGAAACTTGTTCCTACATAGTAACTTGCAACTTTGAATGAGAATGTGCTTGCTTACAGCAACGTGCTATATGTTCTGAATGCCCGAATTGGGAATCTGTGTCAAAACTTTGTTAGGAATTATGTGATCCTTACTAGCTGGAAGTAAGGGAGATGGGGCATGAAGTTATTTCTAGGAGTTGGACACATACCAAGTTTAGCTCAGTTCTGGGCATCTTTGAAATACCTACACAAACTTGTTCCTACATAGTAACTTGCAACTTTGAATGAGAATGTGCTTGCTTACAGCAACGTGCTATATGTTCTGAATGCCCGAATTGGGAATCTGTGTCAAAACTTTGTTAGGAATTATGTGATCCTTACTAGCTGGAAGTAAGGGAGATGGGGCATGAAGTTATTTCTAGGAGTTGGACACATACCAAGTTTAGCTCAGTTCTGGGCATCTTTGAAATACCTACACAAACTTGTTCCTACATAGTAACTTGCAACTTTGAATGAGAATGTGCTTGCTTACAGCAACGTGCTATATGTTCTGAATGCCCGAATTGGGAATCTGTGTCAAAACTTTGTTAGGAATTATGTGATCCTTACTGGCTGGAAGTAAGGGAGATGGGGCATGAAGTTATTTCTAGGAGTTGGACACATACCAAGTTTAGCTCAGTTCTGGGCATCTTTGAAATACCTATACAAACTTGTTCCTACATAGTAACTTGCATCTTTGAATGAGAATGTGCTTGCTTACAGCAACGTGCTATATGTTCTGAATGCCCGAATTGGGAATCTGTGTCAAAACTTTGTTAGGGATTATGTGATCCTTACTGGCTGGAAGTAAGGGAGATGGGGCATGAAGTTATTTCTAGGAGTTGGACACATACCAAGTTTAGCTCAGTTCTGGGCTTCTTTGAAATACCTATACAAACTTGTTCCTACATAGTAACTTGCAACTTTGAATGAGAATGTGCTTGCTTACAGCAACGTGCTATATGTTCTGAATGCCCGAATTGGGAATCTGTGTCAAAACTTTGTCAGGAATTATGTGATCCTTACTAGCTGGAAGTAAGGGAGATGGGGCATGAAGTTATTTCTAGGAGTTGGACACATACCAAGTTTAGCTCAGTTCTGGGCATCTTTGAAATACCTATACAAACTTGTTCCTACATAGTAACTTGCATCTTTGAATGAGAATGTGCTTGCTTACAGCAACGTGCTATATGTTCTGAATGCCCGAGTTGGGAATCTGTGTCAAAACTTTGTTAGGAATTATGTGATCCTTACTAGCTGGAAGTAAGGGAGATGGGGCATGAAGTTATTTCTAGGAGTTGGACACATACCAAGTTTAGCTCAGTTCTGGGCATCTTTGAAATACCTATACAAACTTGTTCCTACATAGTAACTTGCATCTTTGAATGAGAATCTGCTTGCTTACAGCAACGTGCTATATGTTCTGAATGCCCGAATTCGGAATCTGTGTCAAAACTTTGTTAGGAATTATGTGATCCTTACTAGCTGGAAGTAAGGGAGATGGGGCATGAAGTTATTTCTAGGAGTTGGACACATACCAAGTTTAGCTCAGTTCTGGGCATCTTTGAAATACCTATACAAACTTGTTCCTACATAGTAACTTGCATCTTTGAATGAGAATCTGCTTGCTTACAGCAACGTGCTATATGTTCTGAATGCCCGAATTCGGAATCTGTGTCAAAACTTTGTTAGGAATTATGTGATCCTTACTAGCTGGAAGTAAGGGACATGGGGCATGAAGTTATTTCTAGGAGTTGGACACATACCAAGTTTAGCTCAGTTCTGGGCATCTTTGAAATACCTATACAAACTTGTTTCTACATAGTAACCTGCATCATTAATGAGAATGTGCTTGCTTACAGCAACGTGCTATATGTTCTGAATGCCCGAATTGGGAATCTGTGTCAAAACTTTGTTAGGAATTATGTGATCCTTACTAGCTGGAAGTAAGGGAGATGGGGCATGAAGTTATTTCTAGGAGTTGGACACATACCAAGTTTAGCTCAGTTCTGGGCATCTTTGAAATACCTATACAAACTTGTTCCTACATAGTAACTTGCAACTTTGAATGAGAATGTGCTTGCTTACAGCAACGTGCTATATGTTCTGAATGCCCGAATTGGGAATCTGTGTCAAAACTTTGTTAGGAATTATGTGATCCTTACTGGCTGGAAGTAAGGGAGATGGGGCATGAAGTTATTTCTAGGAGTTGGACACATACCAAGTTTAGCTCAGTTCTGGGCATCTTTGAAATACCTATACAAACTTGTTCCTACATTGTAACTTGCATCTTTGAATGAGAATGTGCTTGCGTACAGCAACGTGCTATATGTTCTGAATGCCCGAATTGGGAATCTGTGTCAAAACTTTGTGAGGAATTATGTGATCCTTACTAGCTGGAAGTAAGGGAGATGGGGCATGAAGTTATTTCTAGGAGTTGGACACATACCAAGTTTAGCTCAGTTCTGGGCATCTTTGAAATACCTATACAAACTTGTTCCTACATAGTAACTTGCAACTTTGAATGAGAATGTGCTTGCTTACAGCAACGTGCTATATGTTCTGAATGCCCGAATTGGGAATCTGTGTCAAAACTTTGTTAGGAATGATGTGATCCTTACTAGCTGGAAGTAAGGGAGATGGGGCATGAAGTTATTTCTAGGAGTTGGACACATACCAAGTTTAGCTCAGTTCTGGGCATCTTTGAAATACCTATACAAACTTGTTCCTACATAGTAACTTGCATCTTTAATGAGAATGTGCTTGGTTACAGCAACGTGCTATATGTTCTGAATGCCCGAATTGGAAATCTGTGTCAAAACTTTGTTAGGAATTATGTGATCCTTACTGGCTGGAAGTAAGGGAGATGGGGCATGAAGTTATTTCTAGGAGTTGGACACATACCAAGTTTAGCTCAGTTCTGGGCATCTTTGAAATACCTATACAAACTTGTTCCTACATAGTAACTTGCATCTTTGAATGAGAATGTGCTTGCTTACATCAACGTGCTATATGTTCTGAATGCCCGAATTGGGAATCTGTGTCAAAACTTTGTTAGGAATTATGTGATCCTTACTGGCTGGAAGTAAGGGAGATGGGGCATGAAGTTATTTCTAGGAGTTGGACACATACCAAGTTTAGCTCAGTTCTGGGCATCTTTGAAATACCTATAGAAACTTGTTCCTACATAGTAACTTGCAACTTTGAATGAGAATGTGCTTGCTTACAGCAACGTGCTATATGTTCTGAATGCCCGAATTGGGAATCTGTGTCAAAACTTTGTTAGGAATTATGTGATCCTTACTAGCTGGAAGTAAGGGAGATGGGGCATGAAGTTATTTCTAGGAGTTGGACACATACCAAGTTTAGCTCAGTTCTGGGCATATTTGAAATACCTACACAAACTTGTTCCTACATAGTAACTTGCAACTTTGAATGAGAATGTGCTTGCTTACAGCAACGTGCTATATGTTCTGAATGCCCGAATTGGGAATCTGTGTCAAAACTTTGTTAGGAATTATGTGATCCTTACTGGCTGGAAGTAAGGGAGATGGGGCATGAAGTTATTTCTAGGAGTTGGACACATACCAAGTTTAGCTCAGTTCTGGGCATCTTTGAAATACCTATACAAACTTGTTCCTACATAGTAACTTGCATCTTTGAATGAGAATGTGCTTGCTTACAGCAACGTGCTATATGTTCTGAATGCCCGAATTGGGAATCTGTGTCAAAACTTTGTTAGGGATTATGTGATCCTTACTGGCTGGAAGTAAGGGAGATGGGGCATGAAGTTATTTCTAGGAGTTGGACACATACCAAGTTTAGCTCAGTTCTGGGCTTCTTTGAAATACCTATACAAACTTGTTCCTACATAGTAACTTGCAACTTTGAATGAGAATGTGCTTGCTTACAGCAACGTGCTATATGTTCTGAATGCCCGAATTGGGAATCTGTGTCAAAACTTTGTCAGGAATTATGTGATCCTTACTAGCTGGAAGTAAGGGAGATGGGGCATGAAGTTATTTCTAGGAGTTGGACACATACCAAGTTTAGCTCAGTTCTGGGCATCTTTGAAATACCTATACAAACTTGTTCCTACATAGTAACTTGCATCTTTGAATGAGAATGTGCTTGCTTACAGCAACGTGCTATATGTTCTGAATGCCCGAGTTGGGAATCTGTGTCAAAACTTTGTTAGGAATTATGTGATCCTTACTAGCTGGAAGTAAGGGAGATGGGGCATGAAGTTATTTCTAGGAGTTGGACACATACCAAGTTTAGCTCAGTTCTGGGCATCTTTGAAATACCTATACAAACTTGTTCCTACCTAGTAACTTGCATCTTTGAATGAGAATATGCTTGCTTACAGCAACGTGCTATATGTTCTGAATGCCCGAATAGGGAATCTGTGTCAAAACTTTGTTAGGAATTATGTGATCCTTACAAGCTGGAAGTAAGGGAGATGGGGCATGAAGTTATTTCTAGGAGTTGGACACATACCAAGTTTAGCTCAGTTCTGGGCATCTTTGAAATACCTATACAAACTTGTTCCTACCTTGTAACTTGCATCTTTGAATGAGAATGTGCTTGCTTACAGCAACGTGCTATATGTTCTGAATGCCCGAATTGGGAATCTGTGTCAAAACTTTGTTAGGAATTATGTGATCCTTACTAGCTGGAAGTAAGTGAGATGGGGCATGAAGTTATTTCTAGGAGTTGGACACATACCAAGTTTAGCTCAGTTCTGGGCATCTTTGAAATACCTATACAAACTTGTTCCTACCTAGTAACTTGCATCTTTGAATGAGAATGTGCTTGCTTACAGCAACGTGCTATATGTTCTGAATGCCCGAATTGGCAATCTGTGTCAAAACTTTGTTAGGAATTATGTGATCCTTACTAGCTGGAAGTAAGGGAGATGGGGCATGAAGTTATTTCTAGGAGTTGGACACATACCAAGTTTAGCTCAGTTCTGGGCATCTTTGAAATACCTATACAAACTTGTTCCTACATAGTAACTTGCAACTTTGAATGAGAATGTGCTTGCTTACAGCAACGTGCTATATGTTCTGAATGCACGAATTGGGAATCTGTGTCAAAACTTTGTTAGGAATTATGTGATCCTTACTAGCTGGAAGTAAGGGAGATGGGGCATGAAGTTATTTCTAGGAGTTGGACACATACCAAGTTTAGCTCAGTTCTGGGCATCTTTGAAAAACCTATACAAACTTGTTCCTACATAGTAACTTGCATCTTTGAATGAGAATCTGCTTGCTTACAGCAACGTGCTATATGTTCTGAATGCCCGAATTGGGAATCTGTGTCAAAACTTTGTTAGGAATTATGTGATCCTTACTAGCTGGAAGTAAGGGAGATGGGGCATGAAGTTATTTCTAGGAGTTGGACACATACCAAGTTTAGCTCAGTTCTGGGCATCTTTGAAATACCTATACAAACTTGTTCCTACCTAGTAACTTGCATCTTTGAATGAGAATGTGCTTGCTTACAGCAACGTGCTATATGTTCTGAATGCCCGAATTGGGAATCTGTGTCAAAACTTGTTAGGAATTATGTGATCCTTACTAGCTGGAAGTAAGGGAGATGGGGCATGAAGTTATTTCTAGGAGTTGGACACATACAAAGTTTAGCTCAGTTCTGGGCATCTTTGAAATACCTATACAAACTTGTTCCTACATAGTAACTTGCATCTTTGAATGAGAATCTGCTTGCTTACAGCAACGTGCTATATATTCTGAATGCCCGAATAGGGAATCTGTGTCAAAACTTTGTTAGGAATTATGTGATCCTTACTAGCTGGAAGTAAGGGAGATGGGGCATGAAGTTATTTCTAGGAGTTGGACGCATACCAAGTTTAGCTCAGTTCTGGGCATCTTTGAAAAACCTATACAAACTTGTTCCTACATAGTAACATGCAACTTTGAATGAGAATGTGCTTGCTTACAGCAACGTGCTATATGTTCTGAATGCCCGAATTGGGAATCTGTGTCAAAACTTTGTTAGGAATTATGTGATCCTTACTAGCTGGAAGTAAGGGAGATGGGGCATGAAGTTATTTCTAGGAGTTGGACGCATACCAAGTTTAGCTCAGTTCTGGGCATCTTTGAAATACCTATACAAAGTTGTTCCTACATAGTAACTTGCAACTTTGAATGAGAATGTGCTTGCTTACAGCAACGTGCTATATGTTCTGGATGCCCGAATTGGGAATCTGTGTCAAAACTTTGTTAGGAATTATGTGATCCTTACTAGCTGGAAGTAAGGGAGATGGGGCATGAAGTTATTTCTAGGAGTTGGACACATACCAAGTTTAGCTCAGTTCTGGGCATCTTTGAAATACCTATACAAACTTGTTCCTACATAGTAACTTGCAACTTTGAATGAGAATGTGCTTGCTTACAGCAACGTGCTATATGTTCTGAATGCCCGAATTGGGAATCTGTGTCAAAACTTTGTTAGGAATTATGTGATCCTTACTAGCTGGAAGTAAGGGAGATGGGGCATGAAGTTATTTCTTGGAGTTGGACACATACCAAGTTTAGCTCAGTTCTGGGCATCTTTGAAATACCTATACAAACTTGTTCCTACATAGTAACTTGCAACTTTGAATGAGAATGTGCTTGCTTACAGCAACGTGCTATATGTTCTGAATGCCCGAATTGGGAATCTGTGTCAAAACTTTGTTAGGAATTATGTGATCCTTACTAGCTGGAAGTAAGGGAGATGGGGCATGAAGTTATTTCTAGGAGTTGGACACATACCAAGTT
Source organism: Diceros bicornis minor (assembly GCF_020826845.1). NCBI lineage: Eukaryota > Metazoa > Chordata > Mammalia > Perissodactyla > Rhinocerotidae > Diceros > Diceros bicornis. The sequence continues at coordinate 69,972,001 of NC_080753.1, read as the reverse complement.
TAGCTCAGTTCTGGGCATCTTTGAAATACCTATACAAACTTGTTCCTACATAGTAACTTGCAACTTTGAATGAGAATGTGCTTGCTTACAGCAACGTGCTATATGTTCTGAATGCCCGAATTGGGAATCTGTGTCAAAACTTTGTTAGGAATTATGTGATCCGTACTAGCTGGAAGTAAGGGAGATGGGGCATGAAGTTATTTCTAGGAGTTGGACACATACCAAGTTTAGCTCAGTTCTGGGCATCTTTGAAATACCTATACAAACTTGTTCCTACATAGTAACTTGCAACTTTGAATGAGAATGTGCTTGCTTACAGCAACGTGCTATATGTTCTGAATGCCCGAATTGGGAATCTGTGTCAAAACTTTGTTAGGAATTATGTGATCCTTACTAGCTGGAAGTAAGGGAGATGGGGCTTGAAGTTATTTCTTGGAGTTGGAGACATACCAAGTTTAGCTCAGTTCTGGGCATCTTTGAAATACCTATACAAACTTGTTCCTACATAGTAACTTGCAACTTTGAATGAGAATGTGCTTGCTTACAGCAACGTTCTATATGTTCTGAATGCCCGAATTGGCAATCTGTGTCAAAACTTTGTTAGGAATTATGTGATCCTTACTAGCTGGAAGTAAGGGAGATGGGGCATGAAGTTATTTCTTGGAGTTGGACACATACCAAGTTTAGCTCAGTTCTGGGCATCTTTGAAATACCTATACAAACTTGTTCCTACATAGTAACTTGCATCTTTGAATGAGAATATGCTTGCTTACAGCAACGTGCTATATGTTCTGAATGCCCGAATAGGGAATCTGTGTCAAAACTTTGTTAGGAATTATGTGATCCTTACAAGCTGGAAGTAAGGGAGATGGGGCATGAAGTTATTTCTAGGAGTTGGACACATACCAAGTTTAGCTCAGTTCTGGGCTTCTTTGAAATACCTATACAAACTTGTTCCTACCTAGTAACTTGCATCTTTGAATGAGAATGTGCTTGCTTACAGCAACGTGCTATATGTTCTGAATGCCCGAATTGGGAATCTGTGTCAAAACTTTGTTAGGAATTATGTGATCCTTACTAGCTGGAAGTAAGGGAGATGGGGCATGAAGTTATTTCTAGGAGTTGGACACATACCAAGTTTAGCTCACTTCTGGGCATCTTTGAAATACCTATACAAACTTGTTCCTACCTAGTAACTTGCATCTTTGAATGAGAATGTGCTTGCTTACAGAAACGTGCTATATGTTCTGAATGCCCGAATTGGGAATCTGTGTCAAAACTTTGTTAGGAATTATGTGATCCTTACTAGCTGGAAGTAAGGGAGATGGGGCTTGAAGTTATTTCTTGGAGTTGGAGACATACCAAGTTTAGCTCAGTTCTGGGCATCTTTGAAATACCTATACAAACTTGTTCCTACATAGTAACTTGCAACTTTGAATGAGAATGTGCTTGCTTACAGCAACGTTCTATATGTTCTGAATGCCCGAATTGGCAATCTGTGTCAAAACTTTGTTAGGAATTATGTGATCCTTACTAGCTGGAAGTAAGGGAGATGGGGCATGAAGTTATTTCTTGGAGTTGGACACATACCAAGTTTAGCTCAGTTCTGGGCATCTTTGAAATGCCTATACAAACTTGTTCCTACCTAGTAACTTGCATCTTTGAATGAGAATATGCTTGCTTACAGCAACGTGCTATATGTTCTGAATGCCCGAATAGGGAATCTGTGTCAAAACTTCGTTAGGAATTATGTGATCCTTACAAGCTGGAAGTAAGGGAGATGGGGCATGAAGTTATTTCTAGGATTTGGACACATACCAAGTTTAGCTCAGTTCTGGGCTTCTTTGAAATACCTATACAAACTTGTTCCTACCTAGTAACTTGCATCTTTGAATGAGAATGTGCTTGCTTACAGCAACGTGCTATATGTTCTGAATGCCCGAATTGGGAATCTGTGTCAAAACTTTGTTAGGAATTATGTGATCCTTACTAGCTGGAAGTAAGGGAGATGGGGCATGAAGTTATTTCTAGGAGTTGGACACATACCAAGTTTAGCTCAGTTCTGGGCATCTTTGAAATACCTATACAAACTTGTTCCTACCTAGTAACTTGCATCTTTGAATGAGAATGTGCTTGCTTACAGCAATGTGCTATATGTTCTGAATGCCCGAATTGGCAACCTGTGTCAAAACTTTGTTAGGAATTATGTGATCCTTACTAGCTGGAAGTAAGGGAGATGGGGCATGAAGTTATTTCTAGGAGTTGGACACATACCAAGTTTAGCTCAGTTCTGGGCATCTTTGAAATACCTATACAAACTTGTTCCTACATAGTAACTTGCATCTTTGAATGAGAATCTGCTTGCTTACAGCAACGTGCTATATGTTCTGAATGCCCGAATTGGGAATCTGTGTCAAAACTTTGTTAGGAATTATGTGATCCTTACTAGCTGGAAGTAAGGGAGATGGGGCATGAAGTTATTTCTAGGAGTTGGACACATACCAAGTTTAGCTCAGTTCTGGGCATCTTTGAAATACCTATACAAACTTGTTCCTACCTAGTAACTTGCATCTTTGAATGAGAATGTGCTTGCTTACAGCAAAGTGCTATATGTTCTGAATGCCCGAATTGGCAATCTGTGTCAAAACTTTGTTAGGAATTATGTGATCCTTACTAGCTGGAAGTAAGGGAGATGGGGCATGAAGTTATTTCTAGGAGTTGGACACATACCAAGTTTAGTTCAGTTCTGGGCATCTTTGAAATACCTATACAAACTTGTTCCTACATAGTAACTTGCAACTTTGAATGAGAATGTGCTTGCTTACAGCAACGTGCTATATGTTCTGAATGCCCGAATTGGCAATCTGTGTCAAAACTTTGTTAGGAATTATGTGATCCTTACTAGCTGGAAGTAAGGGAGATGGGGCATGAAGTTATTTCTAGGAGTTGGACACATACCAAGTTTAGCTCAGTTCTGGGCATCTTTGAAATACCTATACAAACTTGTTCCTACAGGGTAACTTGCAACTTTGAATGAGAATGTGCTTGCTTACAGCAACGTGCTATATGTTCTGAATGCCCGAATTGGGAATCTGTGTCAAAACTTTGTTAGGAATTATGTGATCCTTACTAGCTGGAAGTAAGGGAGATGGGGCATGAAGTTATTTCTAGGAGTTGGACACATACCAAGTTTAGCTCAGTTCTGGGCATCTTTGAAATACCTATACAAACTTGTTTCTACATAGTAACTTGCAACTTTGAATGAGAATGTGCTTGCTTACAGCAACGTGCTATATGTTCTGAATGCCCGAATTGGGAATCTGTGTCAAAACTTTGTTAGGAATTATGTGATCCTTACTAGCTGGAAGTAAGGGAGATGGGGCATGAAGTTATTTCTAGGAGTTGGACACATACCAAGTTTAGCTCAGTTCTGGGCATCTTTGAAATACCTATACAAACTTGTTCCTACATAGTAACTTGCATCTTTGAATGAGAATCTGATTGCTTACAGCAACGTGCTATATGTTCTGAATGCCCGAATTGGGAATCTGTGTCAAAACTTTGTTAGGAATGATGTGATCCTTACTAGCTGGAAGTAAGGGAGATGGGGCATGAAGTTATTTCTAGGAGTTGGACACATACCAAGTTTAGCTCAGTTCTGGGCATCTTTGAAATACCTATAGAAACTTGTTCCTACATAGTAACTTGCAACTTTGAATGAAAATGTGCTTGCTTAGAGCAACGTGCTATATGTTCTGAATGCCCGAATTGGGAATCTGTGTCAAAACTTTGTTAGGAATTATGTGATCCTTACTAGCTGGAAGTAAGGGAGATGGGGCATGAAGTTATTTCTAGGAGTTGGACACATACCAAGTTTTGCTCAGTTCTGGGCATCTTTGAAATACCTATACAAACTTGTTCCTACATAGTAACTTGCAACTTTGAATGAGAATGTGCTTGCTTGCAGCAACGTGCTATATGTTCTGAATGCCCGAATAGGGAATCTGTGTCAAAACTTTGTTAGGAATTATGTGATCCTTATTAGCTGGAAGTAAGGGAGATGGGGCATGAAGTTATTTCTCGGATTTGGACACATACCAAGTTTAGCTCAGTTCTGGGCATCTTTGAAATACCTATACAAACTTGTTCCTACCTAGTAACTTGCATCTGTGAATGAGAATGTGCTTGCTTACAGCAACGTGCTATATGTTCTGAATGCCCGAATTGGGAATCTGTGTCAAAACTTTGTTAGGAATTATGTGATCCTTACTAGCTGGAAGTAAGGGAGATGGGGCATGAAGTTATTTCTAGGAGTTGGACACATACCAAGTTTAGCTCAGTTCTGGGCATCTTTGAAATACCTATACAAACTTGTTCCTACATAGTAACTTGCAACTTTGAATGAGAATGTGCTTGCTTACAGCAACGTGCTATATGTTCTGAATGCCCGAATTGGGAATCTGTGTCAAAACTTTGTTAGGAATTATGTGATCCTTACTAGCTGGAAGTAAGGGAGATGGGGCATGAAGTTATTTCTAGGAGTTGGACACATACCAAGTTTAGCTCAGTTCTGGGCATCTTTGAAATACCTATACAAACTTGTTCCTACATAGTAACTTGCAACTTTGAATGAGAATGTGCTTGCTTACAGCAACGTGCTATATGTTCTGAATGCCCGAATTGGTAATCTGTGTCAAATCTTTGTTAGGAATTATGTGATCCTTACTAGCTGGAAGTAAGGGAGATGGGGCATGAAGTTATTTCTTGGAGTTGGACACATACCAAGTTTAGCTCAGTTCTGGGCATCTTTGAAATACCTATACAAACTTGTTCCTACATAGTAACTTGCAACTTTGAATGAGAATGTGCTTGCTTACAGCAACGTGCTATATGTTCTGAATGCCCGAATTGGCAATCTGTGTCAAAACTTTGTTAGGAATTATGTGATCCTTACTAGCTGGAAGTAAGGGAGATGGGGCATGAAGTTATTTCGAGGAGTTGGACACATACCAAGTTTAGCTCAGTTCTGGGCATCTTTGAAATACCTATACAAACTTGTTCCTACATAGTAACTTGCATCTTTGAATGAGAATGTGCTTGCCTACAGCAACGTGCTATATGTTCTGAATGCCCGAATTGGGAATCTGTGTCAAAACTTTGTTAGGAATTATGTGATCCTTACTAGCTGGAAGTAAGGGAGATGGGGCATGAAGTTATTTCTAGGAGTTGGACACATACCAAGTTTAGCTCAGTTCTGGGCATCTTTGAAATACCTATACAAACTTGTTCCTACATAGTAACTTGCAACTTTGAATGAGAAAGTGCTTGCCTACAGCAACGTGCTATATGTTCTGAATGCCCGAATTGGGAATCTGTGTCAAAACTTTGTTAGGAATTATGTGATCCTTACTATCTGGAAGTAAGGCAGATGGGGCATGAAGTTATTTCTAGGAGTTGGACACATACCAAGTTTAGCTCAGTTCTGGGCATCTTTGAAATACCTATACAAACTTGTTCCTACATAGTAACTTGCAACTTTGAATGAGAATGTGCTTGCTTACAGCAACGTGCTATATGTTCTGAATGCCCGAATTGGGAATCTGTGTCAAAACTTTGTTAGGAATTATGTGATCCGTACTAGCTGGAAGTAAGGGAGATGGGGCATGAAGTTATTTCTAGGAGTTGGACACATACCAAGTTTAGCTCAGTTCTGGGCATCTTTGAAATACCTATACAAACTTGTTCCTACCTAGTAACTTGCATCTTTGAATGAGAATGTGCTTGCTTACAGCAACGTGCTATATGTTCTGAATGCCCGAATTGGCAATCTGTGTCAAAACTTTGTTAGGAATTATGTGATCCTTACTAGCTGGAAGTAAGGGAGATGGGGCATGAAGTTATTTCTAGGAGTTGGACACATACCAAGTTTAGCTCAGTTCTGGGCATCTTTGAAATACCTATACAAACTTGTTCCTACCTAGTAACTTGCATCTTTGAATGAGAATCTGCTTGCTTACAGCAACGTGCTATATGTTCTGAATGCCCGAATTGGGAATCTGTGTCAAAACTTTGTTAGGAATTATGTGATCCTTACTAGCTGGAAGTAAGGGAGATGGGGCATGAAGTTATTTCTAGGAGTTGGACACATACCAAGTTTAGCTCAGTTCTGGGCATCTTTGAAATACCTATATAAACTTGTTTCTACATAGTAACTTGCAACTTTGAATGAGAATGTGCTTGCTTACAGCAACGTGCTATATGTTCTGAATGCCCGAATTGGCAATCTGTGTCAAAACTTTGTTAGGAATTATGTGATCCTTACTAGCTGGAAGTAAGGGAGATGGGGCATGAAGTTATTTCTAGGAGTTGGACACATACCAAGTTTAGCTCAGTTCTGGGCATCTTTGAAATACCTATACAAACTTGTTCCTACCTAGTAACTTGCATCTTTGAATGAGAATGTGCTTGCTTACAGCAACGTGCTATATGTTCTGAATGCCCGAATTGGCAATCTGTGTCAAAACTTTGTTAGGAATTATGTGATCCTTACTAGCTGGAAGTAAGGGAGATGGGGCATGAAGTTATTTCTAGGAGTTGGACACATACCAAGTTTAGCTCAGTTCTGGGCATCTTTGAAATACCTATACAAACTTGTTTCTACATAGTAACTTGCAACTTTGAATGAGAATGTGCTTGCTTACAGCAACGTGCTATATGTTCTGAATGCCCGAATTGGGAATCTGTGTCAAAACTTTGTTAGGAATTATGTGATCCTTACTAGCTGGAAGTAAGGGAGATGGGGCATGAAGTTATTTCTAGGAGTTGGACACATACCAAGTTTAGCTCAGTTTTGGGCATCTTTGAAATACCTATACAAACTTGTTCCTACATAGTAACTTGCATCTTTGAATGAGAATCTGATTGCTTACAGCAACGTGCTATATGTTCTGAATGCCCGAATTGGGAATCTGTGTCAAAACTTTGTTAGGAATGATGTGATCCTTACTAGCTGGAAGTAAGGGAGATGGGGCATGAAGTTATTTCTAGGAGTTGGACACATACCAAGTTTAGCTCAGTTCTGGGCATCTTTGAAATACCTATACAAACTTGTTCCTACATAGTAACTTGCAACTTTGAATGAAAATGTGCTTGCTTAGAGCAACGTGCTATATGTTCTGAATGCCCGAATTGGGAATCTGTGTCAAAACTTTGTTAGGAATTATGTGATCCTTACTAGCTGGAAGTAAGGGAGATGGGGCATGAAGTTATTTCTAGGAGTTGGACACATACCAAGTTTAGCTCAGTTCTGGGCATCTTTGAAATACCTATACAAACTTGTTCCTACATAGTAACTTGCAACTTTGAATGAGAATGTGCTAGCTTACAGCAATGTGCTATATGTTCTAAATGCGCGAATTGGGAATCTGTGTCAAAACTTTGTTAGGAATTATGTGATCCTTACTAGCTGGAAGTAAGGGAGATGGGGCATGATGTTATTTCTTGGAGTTGGAGACATACCAAGTTTAGCTCAGTTCTGGGCATCTTTGAAATACCTATACAAACTTGTTCCTACATAGTAACTTGCAACTTTGAATGAGAATGTGCTTGCTTGCAGCAACGTGCTATATGTTCTGAATGCCCGAATTGTGAATCTGTGTCAAAACTTTGTTAGGAATTATGCGATCCGTACTAGCTGGAAGTAAGGGAGATGGGGCATGAAGTTATTTCTAGGTGTTGGACACATACCAAGTTTAGCTCAGTTCTGGGCATCTTTGAAATACCTATACAAACTTGTTCCTACATAGTAACTTGCATCTTTGAATGAGAATGTGCTTGCTTACAGCAACGTGCTATATGTTCTGAATGCCGGAATTGGCAATCTGTGTCAAAACTTTGTTAGGAATTATGTGATCCTTACTAGCTGGAAGTAAGGGAGATGGGGCATGAAGTTATTTCTAGGAGTTGGACACATACCAAGTTTAGCTCAGTTCTGGGCATCTTTGAAATACCTATACAAACTTGTTCCTACATAGTAACTTGCAACTTTGAATGAGAAAGTGCTTGCCTACAGCAACGTGCTATATGTTCTGAATGCCCGAATTGGGAATCTGTGTCAAAACTTTGTTAGGAATTATGTGATCCTTACTATCTGGAAGTAAGGCAGATGGGGCATGAAGTTATTTCTAGGAGTTGGACACATACCAAGTTTAGCACAGTTCTGGGCATCTTTGAAATACCTATACAAACTTGTTCCTACATAGTAACTTGCAACTTTGAATGAGAATGTGCTTGCTTACAGCAACGTGCTATATGTTCTGAATGCCCGAATTGGGAATCTGTGTCAAAACTTTGTTAGGAATTATGTGATCCGTACTAGCTGGAAGTAAGGGAGATGGGGCATGAAGTTATTTCTAGGAGTTGGACACATACCAAGTTTAGCTCAGTTCTGGGCATCTTTGAAATACCTATACAAACTTGTTCCTACCTAGTAACTTGCATCTTTGAATGAGAATGTGCTTGCTTACAGCAACGTGCTATATGTTCTGAATGCCCGAATTGGCAATCTGTGTCAAAACTTTGTTAGGAATTATGTGATCCTTACTAGCTGGAAGTAAGGGAGATGGGGCATGAAGTTATTTCTAGGAGTTGGACACATACCAAGTTTAGCTCAGTTCTGGGCATCTTTGAAATACCTATACAAACTTGTTCCTACCTAGTAACTTGCATCTTTGAATGAGAATCTGCTTGCTTACAGCAACGTGCTATATGTTCTGAATGCCCGAATTGGGAATCTGTGTCAAAACTTTGTTAGTAATTATGTGATCCTTACTAGCTGGAAGTAAGGGAGATGGGGCATGAAGTTATTTCTAGGAGTTGGACACATACCAAGTTTAGCTCAGTTCTGGGCATCTTTGAAATACCTATACAAACTTGTTCCTACCTAGTAACTTGCATCTTTGAATGAGAATGTGCTTGCTTACAGCAACGTGCTATATGTTCTGAATGCCCGAATTGGCAATCTGTGTCAAAACTTTGTTAGGAATTATGTGATCCTTACTAGCTGGAAGTAAGGGAGATGGGGCATGAAGTTATTTCTAGGAGTTGGACACATACCAAGTTTAGCTCAGTTCTGGGCATCTTTGAAATACCTATACAAACTTGTTTCTACATAGTATCTTGCAACTTTGAATGAGAATGTGCTTGCTTACAGCAACGTGCTATATGTTCTGAATGCCCGAATTGGGAATCTGTGTCAAAACTTTGTTAGGAATTATGTGATCCTTACTAGCTGGAAGTAAGGGAGATGGGGCATGAAGTTATTTCTAGGAGTTGGACACATACCAAGTTTAGCTCAGTTCTGGGCATCTTTGAAATACCTATACAAACTTGTTCCTACATAGTAACTTGCATCTTTGAATGAGAATCTGATTGCTTACAGCAACGTGCTATATGTTCTGAATGCCCGAATTGGGAATCTGTGTCAAAACTTTGTTAGGAATGATGTGATCCTTACTAGCTGGAAGTAAGGGAGATGGGGCATGAAGTTATTTCTAGGAGTTGGACACATACCAAGTTTAGCTCAGTTCTGGGCATCTTTGAAATACCTATACAAACTTGTTCCTACATAGTAACTTGCAACTTTGAATGAAAATGTGCTTGCTTAGAGCAACGTGCTATATGTTCTGAATGCCCGAATTGGGAATCTGTGTCAAAACTTTGTTAGGAATTATGTGATCCTTACTAGCTGGAAGTAAGGGAGATGGGGCATGAAGTTATTTCTAGGAGTTGGACACATACCAAGTTTAGCTCAGTTCTGGGCATCTTTGAAATACCTATACAAACTTGTTCCTACATAGTAACTTGCAACTTTGAATGAGAATGTGCTAGCTTACAGCAATGTGCTATATGTTCTAAATGCGCGAATTGGGAATCTGTGTCAAAACTTTGTTAGGAATTATGTGATCCTTACTAGCTGGAAGTAAGGGAGATGGGGCATGATGTTATTTCTTGGAGTTGGAGACATACCAAGTTTAGCTCAGTTCTGGGCATCTTTGAAATACCTATACAAACTTGTTCCTACATAGTAACTTGCAACTTTGAATGAGAATGTGCTTGCTTGCAGCAACGTGCTATATGTTCTGAATGCCCGAATTGTGAATCTGTGTCAAAACTTTGTTAGGAATTATGCGATCCGTACTAGCTGGAAGTAAGGGAGATGGGGCATGAAGTTATTTCTAGGTGTTGGACACATACCAAGTTTAGCTCAGTTCTGGGCATCTTTGAAATACCTATACAAACTTGTTCCTACATAGTAACTTGCATCTTTGAATGAGAATGTGCTTGCTTACAGCAACGTGCTATATGTTCTGAATGCCCGAATTGGGAATCTGTGTCAAAACTTTGTTAGGAATTATGTGATCCTTACTAGCTGGAAGTAAGGGAGATGGGGCATGAAGTTATTTCTAGGAGTTGGACACATACCAAGTTTAGCTCAGTTCTGGGCATCTTTGAAATACCTATACAAACTTGTTCCTACATAGTAACTTGCAACTTTGAATGAGAATGTGCTTGCTTGCAGCAACGTGCTATATGTTCTGAATGCCCGAATAGGGAATCTGTGTCAAAACTTTGTTAGGAATTATGTGATCCTTACTAGCTGGAAGTAAGGGAGATGGGGCATGAAGTTATTTCTAGGATTTGGACACATACCAAGTTTAGCTCAGTTCTGGGCATCTTTGAAATACCTATACAAACTTGTTCCTACCTAGTAACTTGCATCTTTGAATGAGAATGTGCTTGCTTACAGCAACGTGCTATATGTTCTGAATGCCCGAATTGGGAATCTGTGTCAAAACTTTGTTAGGAATTATGTGATCCTTACTAGCTGGAAGTAAGGGAGATGGGGCATGAAGTTATTTCTAGGAGTTGGACACATACCAAGTTTAGCTCAGTTCTGGGCATCTTTGAAATACCTATACAAACTTGTTCCTACATAGTAACTTGCAACTTTGAATGAGAATGTGCTTGCTTACAGCAACGTGCTATATGTTCTGAATGCCCGAATTGGGAATCTGTGTCAAATCTTTGTTAGGAATTATGTGATCCGTACTAGCTGGAAGTAAGGCAGATGGGGCATGAAGTTATTTCTAGGAGTTGGACACATACCAAGTTTAGCTCAGTTCTGGGCATCTTTGAAATACCTATACAAACTTGTTCCTACATAGTAACTTGCATCTTTGAATGAGAATGTGCTTGCTTACAGCAACGTGCTATATGTTCTGAATGCCCGAATTGGGAATCTGTGTCAAAACTTTGTTAGGAATTATGTGATCCTTACTAGCTGGAAGTAAGGGAGATGGGGCATGAAGTTATTTCTAGGAGTTGGACACATACCAAGTTTAGCTCAGTTCTGGGCATCTTTGAAATACCTATACAAACTTGTTCCTACATAGTAACTTGCATCTTTGAATGAGAATCTGCTTGCTTACAGCAACGTGCTATATGTTCTGAATGCCCGAATTGGCAATCTGTGTCAAAACTTTGTTCGGAATTATGTGATCCTTACTAGCTGGAAGTAAGGGAGATGGGGCATGAAGTTATTTATAGGAGTTGGACACATACCAAGTTTAGCTCAGTTCTGTGCATCTTTGAAATACCTATACAAACTTGTTCCTACATAGTAACTTGCAACTTTGAATGAGAATGTGCTTGCTTACAGCAACGTGCTATATGTTCTGAATGCCCGAATTGGCAATCTGTGTCAAAACTTTGTTAGGAATTATGTGATCCTTACTAGCTGGAAGTAAGGGAGATGGGGCATGAAGTTATTTCTAGGAGTTGGACACATACCAACTTTAGCTCAGTTCTGGGCATCTTTGAAATACCTATACAAACTTGTTCCTACAGGGTAACTTGCAACTTTGAATGAGAATGTGCTTGCTTACAGCAACGTGCTATATGTTCTGAATGCCCGAATTGGGAATCTGTGTCAAAACTTTGTTAGGAATTATGTGATCCTTACTAGCTGGAAGTAAGGGAGATGGGGCATGAAGTTATTTCTAGGAGTTGGACACATACCAAGTTTAGCTCAGTTCTGGGCATCTTTGAAATACCTATACAAACTTGTTCCTACATAGTAACTTGCAACTTTGAATGAGAATGTGCTTGCTTACAGCAACGTGCTATATGTTCTGAATGCCCGAATAGGGAATCTGTGTCAAAACTTTGTTAGGAATTATGTGATCCTTACTAGCTGGAAGTAAGGGAGATGGGGCATGAAGTTATTTCTAGGAGTTGGACACATACCAAGTTTAGCTCAGTTCTGGGCATCTTTGAAATACCTATACAAACTTGTTCCTACCTAGTAACTTGCATCTTTGAATGAGAATGTGCTTGCTTGCAGCAACGTGCTATATGTTCTGAATGCCCGAATTGGGAATCTGTGTCAAAACTTTGTTAGGAATGATGTGATTCTTACTAGCTGGAAGTAAGGGAGATGGGGCATGAAGTTATTTCTAGGAGTTGGACACATACCAAGTTTAGCTCAGTTCTGGGCATCTTTGAAATACCTATACAAACTTGTTCCTACATAGTAACTTGCAACTTTCAATGAAAATGTGCTTGCTTAGAGCAACGTGCTATATGTTCTGAATGCCCGAATTGGGAATCTGTGTCAAAACTTTGTTAGGAATTATGTGATCCTTACTATCTGGAAGTAAGGGAGATGGGGCATGAAGTTATTTCTAGGAGTTGGACACATACCAAGTTTAGCTCAGTTCTGGGCATCTTTGAAATACCTATACAAACTTGTTCCTACATAGTAACTTGCAACTTTGAATGAGAATGTGCTAGCTTACAGCAACGTGCTATATGTTCTAAATGCCCGAATTGGGAATCTGTGTCAAAACTTTGTTAGGAATTATGTGATCCTTACTAGCTGGAAGTAAGGGAGATGGGGCATGAAGTTATTTCTTGGAGTTGGAGACATACCAATTTTAGCTCAGTTCTGGGCATCTTTGAAATACCTATACAAACTTGTTCCTACCTAGTAACTTGCAACTTTGAATGAGAATGTGCTGGCTTACAGCAACGTGCTATATGTTCTGAATGCCCGAATTGTGAATCTGTGTCAAAACTTTGTTAGGAATTATGCGATCCTTACTAGCTGGAAGTAAGGGAGATGGGGCATGAAGTTATTTCTAGGAGTTGGACACATACCAAGTTTAGCTCAGTTCTGGGCATCTTTGAAATACCTATACAAACTTGTTCCTACCTAGTAACTTGCATCTTTGAATGAGAATGTGCTTGCTTGCAGCAACGTGCTATATGTTCTGAATGCCCGAATTGTGAATCTGTGTCAAAACTTTGTTAGGAATTATGCGATCCTTACTAGCTGGAAGTAAGGGAGATGGGGCATGAAGTTATTTCTAGGAGTTGGACACATACCAAGTTTAGCTCAGTTCTGGGCATCTTTGAAATACCTATACAAACTTGTTCCTACATAGTAACTTGCATCTTTGAATGAGAATGTGCTTGCTTGCAGCAACGTGCTATATGTTCTGAATGCCCGAATTGTGAATCTGTGTCAAAACTTTGTTAGGAATTATGCGATCCTTACTAGCTGGAAGTAAGGGAGATGGGGCATGAAGTTATTTCTAGGAGTTGGACACATACCAAGTTTAGCTCAGTTCTGGGCATCTTTGAAATACCTATACAAACTTGTTCCTACATAGTAACTTGCATCTTTGAATGAGAATGTGCTTGCTTACAGCAACGTGCTATATGTTCTGAATGCCGGAATTGGCAATCTGTGTCAAAACTTTGTTAAGAATTATGTGATCCTTACTAGCTGGAAGTAAGGGAGATGGGGCATGAAGTTATTTCTAGGAGTTGGACACATACCAAGTTTAGCTCAGTTCTGGGCATCTTTGAAAAACCTATATAAACTTGTTCCTACATAGTAACTTGCAACTTTGAATGAAAATGTGCTTGATTACAGCAACGTGCTATATGTTCTGAATGCCCGAATTGGGAATCTGTGTCAAATCTTTGTTAGGAATTATGTGATCCTTACTAGCTGGAAGTAAGGGAGATGGGGCATGAAGTTATTTCTAGGAGTTGGACACATACCAAGTTTAGCTCAGTTCTGGGCATCTTTGAAATACCTATACAAACTTGTTCCTACATAGTAACTTGCATCTTTGAATGAGAATGTGCTTGCTTACAGCAACGTGCTATATGTTCTGAATGCCCGAATTGGGAATCTGTGTCAAAACTTTGTTAGGAATTATGTGATCCTTACTAGCTGGAAGTAAGGGAGATGGGGCATGAAGTTATTTCTAGGAGTTGGACACATACCAAGTTTAGCTCAGTTCTGGGCATCTTTGAAATACCTATACAAACTTGTTCCTACATAGTAACTTGCATCTTTGAATGAGAATCTGCTTGCTTACAGCAACGTGCTATATGTTCTGAATGCCCGAATTGGCAATCTGTGTCAAAACTTTGTTCGGAATTATGTGATCCTTACTAGCTGGAAGTAAGGGAGATGGGGCATGAAGTTATTTATAGGAGTTGGACACATACCAAGTTTAGCTCAGTTCTGTGCATCTTTGAAATACCTATACAAACTTGTTCCTACATAGTAACTTGCAACTTTGAATGAGAATGTGCTTGCTTACAGCAACGTGCTATATGTTCTGAATGCCCGAATTGGCAATCTGTGTCAAAACTTTGTTAGGAATTATGTGATCCTTACTAGCTGGAAGTAAGGGAGATGGGGCATGAAGTTATTTCTAGGAGTTGGACACATACCAACTTTAGCTCAGTTCTGGGCATCTTTGAAATACCTATACAAACTTGTTCCTACAGGGTAACTTGCAACTTTGAATGAGAATGTGCTTGCTTACAGCAACGTGCTATATGTTCTGAATGCCCGAATTGGGAATCTGTGTCAAAACTTTGTTAGGAATTATGTGATCCTTACTAGCTGGAAGTAAGGGAGATGGGGCATGAAGTTATTTCTAGGAGTTGGACACATACCAAGTTTAGCTCAGTTCTGGGCATCTTTGAAATACCTATACAAACTTGTTCCTACATAGTAACTTGCAACTTTGAATGAGAATGTGCTTGCTTACAGCAACGTGCTATATGTTCTGAATGCCCGAATAGGGAATCTGTGTCAAAACTTTGTTAGGAATTATGTGATCCTTACTAGCTGGAAGTAAGGGAGATGGGGCATGAAGTTATTTCTAGGAGTTGGACACATACCAAGTTTAGCTCAGTTCTGGGCATCTTTGAAATACCTATACAAACTTGTTCCTACCTAGTAACTTGCATCTTTGAATGAGAATGTGCTTGCTTGCAGCAACGTGCTATATGTTCTGAATGCCCGAATTGGGAATCTGTGTCAAAACTTTGTTAGGAATGATGTGATTCTTACTAGCTGGAAGTAAGGGAGATGGGGCATGAAGTTATTTCTAGGAGTTGGACACATACCAAGTTTAGCTCAGTTCTGGGCATCTTTGAAATACCTATACAAACTTGTTCCTACATAGTAACTTGCAACTTTCAATGAAAATGTGCTTGCTTAGAGCAACGTGCTATATGTTCTGAATGCCCGAATTGGGAATCTGTGTCAAAACTTTGTTAGGAATTATGTGATCCTTACTATCTGGAAGTAAGGGAGATGGGGCATGAAGTTATTTCTAGGAGTTGGACACATACCAACTTTAGCTCAGTTCTGGGCATCTTTGAAATACCTATACAAACTTGTTCCTACAGGGTAACTTGCAACTTTGAATGAGAATGTGCTTGCTTACAGCAACGTGCTATATGTTCTGAATGCCCGAATTGGGAATCTGTGTCAAAACTTTGTTAGGAATTATGTGATCCTTACTAGCTGGAAGTAAGGGAGATGGGGCATGAAGTTATTTCTAGGAGTTGGACACATACCAAGTTTAGCTCAGTTCTGGGCATCTTTGAAATACCTATACAAACTTGTTCCTACATAGTAACTTGCAACTTTGAATGAGAATGTGCTTGCTTACAGCAACGTGCTATATGTTCTGAATGCCCGAATAGGGAATCTGTGTCAAAACTTTGTTAGGAATTATGTGATCCTTACTAGCTGGAAGTAAGGGAGATGGGGCATGAAGTTATTTCTAGGAGTTGGACACATACCAAGTTTAGCTCAGTTCTGGGCATCTTTGAAATACCTATACAAACTTGTTCCTACCTAGTAACTTGCATCTTTGAATGAGAATGTGCTTGCTTGCAGCAACGTGCTATATGTTCTGAATGCCCGAATTGGGAATCTGTGTCAAAACTTTGTTAGGAATGATGTGATTCTTACTAGCTGGAAGTAAGGGAGATGGGGCATGAAGTTATTTCTAGGAGTTGGACACATACCAAGTTTAGCTCAGTTCTGGGCATCTTTGAAATACCTATACAAACTTGTTCCTACATAGTAACTTGCAACTTTCAATGAAAATGTGCTTGCTTAGAGCAACGTGCTATATGTTCTGAATGCCCGAATTGGGAATCTGTGTCAAAACTTTGTTAGGAATTTTGTGATCCTTACTATCTGGAAGTAAGGGAGATGGGGCATGAAGTTATTTCTAGGAGTTGGACACATACCAAGTTTAGCTCAGTTCTGGGCATCTTTGAAATACCTATACAAACTTGTTCCTACATAGTAACTTGCAACTTTGCATGAGAATGTGCTAGCTTACAGCAACGTGCTATATGTTCTAAATGCCCGAATTGGGAATCTGTGTCAAAACTTTGTTAGGAATTATGTGATCCTTACTAGCTGGAAGTAAGGGAGATGGGGCATGAAGTTATTTCTTGGAGTTGGAGACATACCAATTTTAGCTCAGTTCTGGGCATCTTTGAAATACCTATACAAACTTGTTCCTACCTAGTAACTTGCAACTTTGAATGAGAATGTGCTTGCTTGCAGCAACGTGCTATATGTTCTGAATGCCCGAATTGTGAATCTGTGTCAAAACTTTGTTAGGAATTATGCGATCCTTACTAGCTGGAAGTAAGGGAGATGGGGCATGAAGTTATTTCTAGGAGTTGGACACATACCAAGTTTAGCTCAGTTCTGGGCATCTTTGAAATACCTATACAAACTTGTTCCTACCTAGTAACTTGCATCTTTGAATGAGAATGTGCTTGCTTGCAGCAACGAGCTATAGGTTCTGAATGCCCGAATTGTGAATCTGTGTCAAAACTTTGTTAGGAATTATGCGATCCTTACCAGCTGGAAGTAAGGGAGATGGGGCATGAAGTTATTTCTAGGAGTTGGACACATACCAAGTTTAGCTCAGTTCTGGGCATCTTTGAAATACCTATACAAACTTGTTCCTACATAGTAACTTGCATCTTTGAATGAGAATGTGCTTGCTTGCAGCAACGTGCTATATGTTCTGAATGCCCGAATTGTGAATCTGTGTCAAAACTTTGTTAGGAATTATGCGATCCTTACTAGCTGGAAGTAAGGGAGATGGGGCATGAAGTTATTTCTAGGAGTTGGACACATACCAAGTTTAGCTCAGTTCTGGGCATCTTTGAAATACCTATACAAACTTGTTCCTACATAGTAACTTGCATCTTTGAATGAGAATGTGCTTGCTTACAGCAACGTGCTATATGTTCTGAATGCCGGAATTGGCAATCTGTGTCAAAACTTTGTTAAGAATTATGTGATCCTTACTAGCTGGAAGTAAGGGAGATGGGGTATGAAGTTATTTCTAGGAGTTGGACACATACCAAGTTTAGCTCAGTTCTGGGCATCTTTGAAAAACCTATATAAACTTGTTCCTACATAGTAACTTGCAACTTTGAATGAAAATGTGCTTGATTACAGCAACGTGCTATATGTTCTGAATGCCCGAATTGGGAATCTGTGTCAAATCTTTGTTAGGAATTATGTGATCCTTACTAGCTGGAAGTAAGGGAGATGGGGCATGAAGTTATTTCTAGGAGTTGGACACATACCAAGTTTAGCTCAGTTCTGGGCATCTTTGAAATACCTATACAAACTTGTTCCTACATAGTAACTTGCATCTTTGAATGAGAATGTGCTTGCTTACAGCAACGTGCTATATGTTCTGAATGCCCGAATTGGGAATCTGTGTCAAAACTTTGTTAGGAATTATGTGATGTTTACTAGCTGGAAGTAAGGGAGATGGGGCATGAAGTTATTTCTAGGAGTTGGACACATACCAAGTTTAGCTCAGTTCTGGGCATCTTTGAAATACCTATACAAACTTGTTCCTACATAGTAACATGCATCTTTAATGAGAATCTGCTTGCTTACAGCAACGTGCTATATGTTCTGAATGCCCGAATTGGCAATCTGTGTCAAAACTTTGTTAGGAATTATGTGATCCTTACTAGCTGGAAGTAAGGGAGATGGGGCATGAAGTTATTTCTAGGAGTTGGACACATACCAAGTTTAGCTCAGTTCTGGGCATCTTTGAAATACCTATACAAACTTGTTCCTACATAGTAACTTGCAACTTTGAATGAGAATGTGCTTGCTTACAGCAACGTGCTATATGTTCTGAATGCCCGAATTGGGAATCTGTGTCAAAACTTTGTTAGGAATTATGTGATCCTTACTAGCTGGAAGTAAGGGAGATGGGGCATGAAGTTATTTCTAGGAGTTGGACACATTCCAAGTTTAGCTCAGTTCTGGGCATCTTTGAAATACCTATACAAACTTGTTCCTACATAGTAACTTGCAACTTTGAATGAGAATGTGCTTGCTTACAGCAACGTGCTATATGTTCTGAATGCCCGAATTGGGAATCTGTGTCAAAACTTTGTTAGGAATTATGTGATCCTTACTAGCTGGAAGTAAGGGAGATGGGGCATGAAGTTATTTCTAGGAGTTGGACACATACCAAGTTTAGCTCAGTTCTGGGCATCTTTGAAATACCTATACAAACTTGTTCCTACATAGTAACTTGCAACTTTGAATGAGAATGTGCTTGCTTGCAGCAACGTGCTATATGTTCTGAATGCCCGAATTGGCAATCTGTGTCAAAACTTTGTTAGGAATTATGTGATCCTTACTAGCTGGAAGTAAGGGAGATGGGGCATGAAGTTATTTCTAGGAGTTGGACACATACCAAGTTTAGCTCAGTTCTGGGCATCTTTGAAATACCTATACAAGCTTGTTCCTACATAGTAACTTGCAACTTTGAATGAGAATGTGCTTGCTTACAGCAACGTGCTATATGTTCTGAATGCCCGAATTGGCAATCTGTGTCAAAACTTTGTTAGGAATTATGTGATCCTTACTAGCTGGAAGTAAGGGACATGGGGCATGAAGTTATTTCTTGGAGTTGGAGACATACCAAGTTTAGCTCAGTTCTGGGCATCTTGGAAATACCTATACAAACTTGTTCCTACATAGTAACTTGCAACTTTGAATGCGAATGTGCTTGCTTGCAGCAACGTGCTATATGTTCTGAATGCCCGATTTGGGAATCTGTGTCAAAACTTTGTTAGGAATTATGTGATCCTTACTAGCTGGAAGTAAGGGAGATGGAGCATGAAGTTATTTCTAGGTGTTGGACACATACCAAGTTTAGCTCAGTTCTGGGCATCTTTGAAATACCTATACAAACTTGTTCCTACCTAGTAACTTGCATCTTTGAATGAGAATATGCTTGCTTACAGCAACGTGCTATATGTTCTGAATGCCCGAATTGGGAATCTGTGTCAAAACCTTGTTAGGAATTATGTGATGTTTACTAGCTGGAAGTAAGGGAGATGGGGCATGAAGTTATTTCTAGGAGTTGGACACATACCAAGTTTAGCTCAGTTCTGGGCATCTTTGAAATACCTATACAAACTTGTTCCTACATAGTAACATGCATCTTTAATGAGAATCTGCTTGCTTACAGCAACGTGCTATATGTTCTGAATGCCCGAATTGGCAATCTGTGTCAAAACTTTGTTAGGAATTATGTGATCCTTACTAGCTGGAAGTAAGGGAGATGGGGCATGAAGTTATTTCTAGGAGTTGGACACATACCAAGTTTAGCTCAGTTCTGGGCATCTTTGAAATACCTATACAAACTTGTTCCTACATAGTAACTTGCAACTTTGAATGAGAATGTGCTTGCTTACAGCAACGTGCTATATGTTCTGAATGCCCGAATTGGGAATCTGTGTCAAAACTTTGTTAGGAATTATGTGATCCTTACTAGCTGGAAGTAAGGGAGATGGGGCATGAAGTTATTTCTAGGAGTTGGACACATTCCAAGTTTAGCTCAGTTCTGGGCATCTTTGAAATACCTATACAAACTTGTTCCTACATAGTAACTTGCAACTTTGAATGAGAATGTGCTTGCTTACAGCAACGTGCTATATGTTCTGAATGCCCGAATTGGGAATCTGTGTCAAAACTTTGTTAGGAATTATGTGATCCTTACTAGCTGGAAGTAAGGGAGATGGGGCATGAAGTTATTTCTAGGAGTTGGACACATACCAAGTTTAGCTCAGTTCTGGGCATCTTTGAAATACCTATACAAACTTGTTCCTACATAGTAACTTGCAACTTTGAATGAGAATGTGCTTGCTTGCAGCAACGTGCTATATGTTCTGAATGCCCGAATTGGCAATCTGTGTCAAAACTTTGTTAGGAATTATGTGATCCTTACTAGCTGGAAGTAAGGGAGATGGGGCATGAAGTTATTTCTAGGAGTTGGACACATACCAAGTTTAGCTCAGTTCTGGGCATCTTTGAAATACCTATACAAGCTTGTTCCTACATAGTAACTTGCAACTTTGAATGAGAATGTGCTTGCTTACAGCAACGTGCTATATGTTCTGAATGCCCGAATTGGCAATCTGTGTCAAAACTTTGTTAGGAATTATGTGATCCTTACTAGCTGGAAGTAAGGGACATGGGGCATGAAGTTATTTCTTGGAGTTGGAGACATACCAAGTTTAGCTCAGTTCTGGGCATCTTGGAAATACCTATACAAACTTGTTCCTACATAGTAACTTGCAACTTTGAATGCGAATGTGCTTGCTTGCAGCAACGTGCTATATGTTCTGAATGCCCGATTTGGGAATCTGTGTCAAAACTTTGTTAGGAATTATGTGATCCTTACTAGCTGGAAGTAAGGGAGATGGAGCATGAAGTTATTTCTAGGTGTTGGACACATACCAAGTTTAGCTCAGTTCTGGGCATCTTTGAAATACCTATACAAACTTGTTCCTACCTAGTAACTTGCATCTTTGAATGAGAATATGCTTGCTTACAGCAACGTGCTATATGTTCTGAATGCCCGAATTGGGAATCTGTGTCAAAACCTTGTTAGGAATTATGTGATGTTTACTAGCTGGAAGTAAGGGAGATGGGGCATGAAGTTATTTCTAGGAGTTGGACACATACCAAGTTTAGCTCAGTTATGGGCATCTTTGAAATACCTATACAAACTTGTTCCTACATAGTAACATGCATCTTTAATGAGAATCTGCTTGCTTACAGCAACGTGCTATATGTTCTGAATGCCCGAATTGGCAATCTGTGTCAAAACTTTGTTAGGAATTATGTGATCCTTACTAGCTGGAAGTAAGGGAGATGGGGCATGAAGTTATTTCTAGGAGTTGGACACATACCAAGTTTAGCTCAGTTCTGGGCATCTTTGAAATACCTATACAAACTTGTTCCTACATAGTAACTTGCAACTTTGAATGAGAATGTGCTTGCTTACAGCAACGTGCTATATGTTCTGAATGCCCGAATTGGGAATCTGTGTCAAAACTTTGTTAGGAATTATGTGATCCTTACTAGCTGGAAGTAAGGGAGATGGGGCATGAAGTTATTTCTAGGAGTTGGACACATTCCAAGTTTAGCTCAGTTCTGGGCATCTTTGAAATACCTATACAAACTTGTTCCTACATAGTAACTTGCAACTTTGAATGAGAATGTGCTTGCTTACAGCAACGTGCTATATGTTCTGAATGCCCGAATTGGGAATCTGTGTCAAAACTTTGTTAGGAATTATGTGATCCTTACTAGCTGGAAGTAAGGGAGATGGGGCATGAAGTTATTTCTAGGAGTTGGACACATACCAAGTTTAGCTCAGTTCTGGGCATCTTTGAAATACCTATACAAACTTGTTCCTACATAGTAACTTGCAACTTTGAATGAGAATGTGCTTGCTTGCAGCAACGTGCTATATGTTCTGAATGCCCGATTTGGGAATCTGTGTCAAAACTTTGTTCGGAATTATGTGATCCTTATTAGCTGGAAGTAAGGGAGGTGGAGCATGAAGTTATTTCTTGGAGTTGGAGACATACCAAGTTTAGCTCAGTTCTGGGCATCTTTGAAATACCTATACAAACTTGTTCCTACATAGTAACTTGCAACTTTGAATGAGAATGTGCTTGCTTGCAGCAACGTGCTATATGTTCTGAATGCCCGATTTGAGAATCTGTGTCAAAACTTTGTTCGGAATTATGTGATCCTTACTAGCTGGAAGTAAGGGAGGTGGAGCATGAAGTTATTTCTAGGAGTTGGACACATACCAAGTTTAGCTCAGTTCTGGGCATCTTTGAAATACCTATACAAACTTGTTCCTACATAGTAACTTGCAACTTTGAATGAGAATGTGCTTGCCTACAGCAACGTGCTATATGTTCTGAATGCCCGAATTGGGAATCTGTGTCAAAACTTTGTTAGGAATTATGTGATCCTTACTAGCTGGAAGTAAGGGAGATGGGGCATGAAGTTATTTCTAGGAGTTGGACACATACCAAGTTTAGCTCAGTTCTGGGCATCTTTGAAATACCTATACAAACTTGTTCCTACATAGTAACTTGCAACTTTGAATGAGAATGTGCTTGCTTACAGCAACGTGCTATATGTTCTGAATGCCCGAATTGGGAATCTGTGTCAAAACTTTGTTAGGAATTATGTGATCCTTACTAGCTGGAAGTAAGGGAGATGGGGCATGAAGTTATTTCTAGGAGTTGGACACATACCAAGTTTAGCTCAGTTCTGGGCATCTTTGAAATACCTATACAAACTTGTTCCTACATAGTAACTTGCAACTTTGAATGGGAATGTGCTTGCCTACAGCAACGTGCTATATGTTCTGAATGCCCGAATTGGGAATCTGTGTCAAAACTTTGTTAGGAATTATGTGATCCTTACTAGCTGGAAGTAAGGGAGATGGGGCATGAAGTTATTTCTAGGAGTTGGACACATACCAAGTTTAGCTCAGTTCTGGGCATCTTTGAAATACCTATACAAACTTGTTCCTACATAGTAACTTGCAACTTTGAATGAGAATGTGCTTGCTTACAGCAACGTGCTATATGTTCTGAATGCCCGAATTGGGAATCTGTGTCAAAAATTTGTTAGGAATTATGTGATCCTTACTAGCTGGAAGTAAGGGAGATGGGGCATGAAGTTATTTCTTGGAGTTGGACACATACCAAGTTTAGCTCAGTTCTGGGCATCTTTGAAATACCTATACAAACTTGTTCCTACATAGTAACTTGCAACTTTGAATGAGAATGTGCTTGCCTGCAGCAACGTGCTATATGTTCTGAATGCCCGATTTGGGAATCTGTGTCAAAACTTTGTTAGGAATTATGTGATCCTTACTAGCTGGAAGTAAGGGAGATGGGGCATGAAGTTATTTCTAGGAGTTGGACACATACCAAGTTTAGCTCAGTTCTGGGCATCTTTGAAATACCTATACAAACTTGTTCCTACATAGTAATTTGCAACTTTGAATGAGAATGTGCTTGCCTACAGCAACGTGCTATATGTTCTGAATGCCTGAATTGGGAATCTGTGTCAAAACTTTGTTAGGAATTATGTGATCCTTACTAGCTGGAAGTAAGTGAGATGGGGCATGAAGTTATTTCTAGGAGTTGGACACATACCAAGTTTAGCTCAGTTCTGGGCATCTTTGAAATACCTATACAAACTTCTTCCTACATAGTAACTTGCATTTTTGAATGAGAATGTGCTTGCTTACAGCAACGTGCTATATGTTCTGAATGCCCGTATTGGGAATCTGTGTCAAAACTTTGTTAGGAATTATGTGATCCTTACTAGCTGGAAGTAAGGGAGATGGGGCATGAAGTTATTTCTTGGAGTTGAACACATACCAAGTTTAGCTCAGTTCTGGGCATCTTTGAAATACCTATACAAACTTGTTCCTACATAGTAACTTGCAACTTTGAATGAGAATGTGCTTGCTTGCAGCAACGTGCTATATGTTCTGAATGCCCGATTTGGGAATCTGTGTCAAAACTTTGTTAGGAATTATGTGATCCTTACTAGCTGGAAGTAAGGGAGATGGAGCATGAAGTTATTTCTAGGAGTTGGACACATACCAAGTTTAGCTCAGTTCTGGGCATCTTTGAAATACCTATACAAACTTGTTCTTACATAGTAACTTGCATCTTTGAATGAGAATGTGCTTGCTTACAGCAACGTGCTATATGTTCTGAATGCCCGAATTGGCAATCTGTGTCAAAACTTTGTTAGGAATTATGTGATCCTTACTAGCTGGAAGTAAGGGAGATGGGGCATGAAGTTATTTCTAGGAGTTGGACACATACCAAGTTTAGCTCAGTTCTGGGCATCTTTGAAATACCTATACAAACTTGTTCCTACATAGTAACTTGCATCTTTGAATGAGAATGTGCTTGCTTACAGCAACGTGCTATATGTTCTGAATGCCCGAATTGGCAATCTGTGTCAAAACTTTGTTAGGAATTATGTGATCCTTACTAGCTGGAAGTAAGGGAGATGGGGCATGAAGTTTTTTCTAGGAGTTGGACACATACCAAGTTTAGCTCAGTTCTGGGCATCTTTGAAATACCTATACAAACTTGTTCCTACCTAGTAACTTGCATCTTTGAATGAGAATGTGCTTGCTTACAGCAACGTGCCATATGTTCTGAATGCCCGAATTGGGAATCTGTGTCAAAACTTTGTTAGGAATTATGTGATCCGTACTAGCTGGAAGTAAGGGAGATGGGGCATGAAGTTATTTCTAGGAGTTGGACACATACCAAGTTTAGCTCAGTTCTGGGCATCTTTGAAATACCTATACAAACTTGTTCCTACATAGTAACTTGCAACTTTGAATGAGAAAGTGCTTGCCTACAGCAACGTGCTATATGTTCTGAATGCCCGAATTGGGAATCTGTGTCAAAACTTTGTTAGGAATTATGTGATCCTTACTAGCTGGAAGTAAGGGAGATGGGGCATGAAGTTATTTCTAGGAGTTGGACACATACCAAGTTTAGCTCAGTTCTGGGCATCTTTGAAATACCTATACAAACTTGTTCCTACATAGTAACTTGCAACTTTGAATGAGAATGTGCTTGCTTACAGCAACGTGCTATATGTTCTGAATGCCCGAATAGGGAATCTGTGTCAAAACTTTTTTAGGAATTATGTGATCCTTACTAGCTGGAAGTAAGGGAGATGGGGCATGAAGTTATTTCTAGGAGTTGGACACATACCAAGTTTAGCTCAGTTCTGGGCATCTTTGAAAAACCTATACAAACTTGTTCCTACATAGTAACTTGCAACTTTGAATGAGAATGTGCTTGCTTACAGCAACGTGCTATATGTTCTGAATGCCCGAATTGGGAATCTGTGTCAAAACTTTGTTAGGAATTATGTGATCCTTACTAGCTGGAAGTAAGGGAGATGGGGCATGAAGTTATTTCTAGGAGTTGGACACATACCAAGTTTAGCTCAGTTCTGGGCATCTTTGAAATACCTATACAAACTTGTTCCTACATAGTAACTTGCAACTTTGAATGAGAATGTGCTTGCTTACAGCAACGTGCTATATGTTCTGAATGCCCGAATTGGGAATCTGTGTCAAAACTTTGTTAGGAATTATGTGATCCTTACTAGCTGGAAGTAAGGGAGATGGGGCATGAAGTTATTTCTAGGAGTTGGACACATACCAAGTTTAGCTCAGTTCTGGGCATCTTTGAAATACCTATACAAACTTGTTCCTACATAGTAACTTGCAACTTTGAATGAGAAAGTGCTTGCCTACAGCAACGTGCTATATGTTCTGAATGCCCGAATTGGGAATCTGTGTCAAAACTTTGTTAGGAATTATGTGATCCTTACTAGCTGGAAGTAAGGCAGATGGGGCATGAAGTTATTTCTAGGAGTCGGACACATACAAAGTTTAGCTCAGTTCTGGGCATCTTTGAAATACCTATACAAACTTGTTCCTACATAGTAACTTGCAACTTTGAATGAGAATGTGCTTGCTTACAGCAACGTGCTATATGTTCTGAATGCCCGAATTGGGAATCTGTGTCAAAACTTTGTTAGGAATTATGTGATCCTTACTAGCTGGAAGTAAGGGAGATGGGGCATGAAGTTATTTCTAGGAGTTGGACACATACCAAGTTTAGCTCAGTTCTGGGCATCTTTGAAATACCTATACAAACTTGTTCCTACATAGTAACTTGCAACTTTGAATGAGAATGTGCTTGCTTACAGCAACGTGCTATATGTTCTGAATGCCCGAATTGGGAATCTGTGTCAAAACTTTGTTAGGAATTATGTGATCCTTACTAGCTGGAAGTAAGGGAGATGGGGCTTGAAGTTATTTCTTGGAGTTGGAGACATACCAAGTTTAGCTCAGTTCTGGGCATCTTTGAAATACCTATACAAACTTGTTCCTACATAGTAACTTGCAACTTTGAATGAGAATGTGCTTGCTTACAGCAACGTTCTATATGTTCTGAATGCCCGAATTGGCAATCTGTGTCAAAACTTTGTTAGGAATTATGTGATCCTTACTAGCTGGAAGTAAGGGAGATGGGGCATGAAGTTATTTCTTGGAGTTGGACACATACCAAGTTTAGCTCAGTTCTGGGCATCTTTGAAATACCTATACAAACTTGTTCCTACATAGTAACTTGCATCTTTGCATGAGAATATGCTTGCTTACAGCAACGTGCTATATGTTCTGAATTCCCGAATAGGGAATCTGTGTCAAAACTTTGTTAGGAATTATGTGATCCTTACAAGCTGGAAGTAAGGGAGATTGGGCATGAAGTTATTTCTAGGAGTTGGACACATACCAAGTTTAGCTCAGTTCTGGGCATCTTTGAAATACCTATACAAACTTGTTCCTACCTAGTAACTTGCATCTTTGAATGAGAATGTGCTTGCTTGCAGCAACGTGCTATATGTTCTGAATGCCCGAATTGGGAATCTGTGTCAAAACTTTGTTAGGAATTATGTGATCCTTACTAGCTGGAAGTAAGGGAGATGGGGCATGAAGTTATTTCTAGGAGTTGGACACATACCAAGTTTAGATCAGTTCTGGGCATCTTTGAAATACCTATACAAACTTGTTCCTACCTAGTAACTTGCATCTTTGAATGAGAATGTGCTTGCTTACAGCAACGTGCTATATGTTCTGAATGCCCGAATTGGCAATCTGTGTCAAAACTTTGTTAGGAATTATGTGATCCTTACTAGCTGGAAGTAAGGGAGATGGGGCATGAAGTTATTTCTAGGAGTTGGACACATACCAAGTTTAGCTCAGTTCTGGGCATCTTTGAAATACCTATACAAACTTGTTCCTACATAGTAACTTGCAACTTTGAATGAGAATGTGCTTGCTTACAGCAACGTGCTATATGTTCTGAATGCCCGAATTGGGAATCTGTGTCAAATCTTTGTTAGGAATTATGTGATCCGTACTAGCTGGAAGTAAGGCAGATGGGGCATGAAGTTATTTCTAGGAGTTGGACACATACCAAGTTTAGCTCAATTCTGGGCATCTTTGAAATACCTATACAAACTTGTTCCTACATAGTAACTTGCATCTTTGAATCAGAATGTGCTTGCTTGCAGCAACGTGCTATATGTTCTGAATGCCCGAATTGGGAATCTGTGTCAAAACTTTGTTAGGAATTATGTGATCCTTACTAGCTGGAAGTAAGGGAGATGGGGCATGAAGTTATTTCTAGGAGTTGGACACATACCAAGTTTAGCTCAGTTCTGGGCATCTTTGAAATACCTATACAAAATTGTTCCTACATAGTAACTTGCATCTTTGAATGAGAATCTGCTTGCTTACAGCAACGTGCTATATGTTCTGAATGCCCGAATTGGCAATCTGTGTCAAAACTTTGTTCGGAATTATGTGATCCTTACTAGCTGGAAGTAAGGGAGATGGGGCATGAAGTTATTTCTAGGAGTTGGACACATACCAAGTTTAGCTCAGTTCTGGGCATCTTTGAAATACCTATACAAACTTGTTCCTACATGGTAACTTGCAACTTTGAATGAGAATGTGCTTGCTTACAGCAACGTGCTATATGTTCTGAATGCCCGAATTGGGAATCTGTGTCAAAACTTTGTTAGGAATTATGTGATCCTTACTAGCTGGAAGTAAGGGAGATGGGGCATGAAGTTATTTCTAGGAGTTGGACACATACCAAGTTTAGCTCAGTTCTGGGCATCTTTGAAATACCTATACAAACTTGTTCCTACATAGTAACTTGCAACTTTGAATGAGAATGTGCTTGCTTACAGCAACGTGCTATATGTTCTGAATGCCCGAATAGGGAATCTGTGTCAAAACTTTGTTAGGAATTATGTGATCCTTACTAGCTGGAAGTAAGGGAGATGGGGCATGAAGTTATTTCTAGGAGTTGGACACATACCAAGTTTAGCTCAGTTCTGGGCATCTTTGAAATACCTATACAAACTTGTTCCTACATAGTAACTTGCAACTTTGAATGAGAAAGTGCTTGCCTACAGCAACGTGCTATATGTTCTGAATGCCCGAATTGGGAATCTGTGTCAAAACTTTGTTAGGAATTATGTGATCCTTACTAGCTGGAAGTAAGGCAGATGGGGCATGAAGTTATTTCTAGGAGTTGGACACATACAAAGTTTAGCTCAGTTCTGGGCATCTTTGAAATACCTATACAAACTTGTTCCTACATAGTAACTTGCAACTTTGAATGAGAATGTGCTTGCTTACAGCAACGTGCTATATGTTCTGAATGCCCGAATTGGGAATCTGTGTCAAAACTTTGTTAGGAATTATGTGATCCTTACTAGCTGGAAGTAAGGGAGATGGGGCATGAAGTTATTTCTAGGAGTTGGACACATACCAAGTTTAGCTCAGTTCTGGGCATCTTTGAAATACCTATACAAACTTGTTCCTACATAGTAACTTGCAACTTTGAATGAGAATGTGCTTGCTTACAGCAACGTGCTATATGTTCTGAATGCCCGAATTGGGAATCTGTGTCAAAACTTTGTTAGGAATTATGTGATCCTTACTAGCTGGAAGTAAGGGAGATGGGGCTTGAAGTTATTTCTTGGAGTTGGAGACATACCAAGTTTAGCTCAGTTCTGGGCATCTTTGAAATACCTATACAAACTTGTTCCTACATAGTAACTTGCAACTTTGAATGAGAATGTGCTTGCTTACAGCAACGTTCTATATGTTCTGAATGCCCGAATTGGCAATCTGTGTCAAAACTTTGTTAGGAATTATGTGATCCTTACTAGCTGGAAGTAAGGGAGATGGGGCATGAAGTTATTTCTTGGAGTTGGACACATACCAAGTTTAGCTCAGTTCTGGGCATCTTTGAAATACCTATACAAACTTGTTCCTACATAGTAACTTGCATCTTTGCATGAGAATATGCTTGCTTACAGCAACGTGCTATATGTTCTGAATGCCCGAATAGGGAATCTGTGTCAAAACTTTGTTAGGAATTATGTGATCCTTACAAGCTGGAAGTAAGGGAGATGGGGCATGAAGTTATTTCTAGGAGTTGGACACATACCAAGTTTAGCTCAGTTCTGGGCATCTTTGAAATACCTATACAAACTTGTTCCTACATAGTAACTTGCATCTTTGAATGAGAATGTGCTTGCTTACAGCAACGTGCTATATGTTCTGAATGCCCGAATTGGGAATCTGTGTCAAAACTTTGTTAGGAATTATGTGATCCTTACTAGCTGGAAGTAAGGGAGATGGGGCATGAAGTTATTTCTAGGAGTTGGACACATACCAAGTTTAGCTCAGTTCTGGGCATCTTTGAAATACCTATAAAAACTTGTTCCTACCTAGTAACTTGCATCTTTGAATGAGAATGTGCTTGCTTACAGCAACGTGCTATATGTTCTGAATGCCCGAATTGGCAATCTGTGTCAAAACTTTGTTAGGAATTATGTGATCCTTACTAGCTGGAAGTAAGGGAGATGGGGCATGAAGTTATTTCTAGGAGTTGGACACATACCAAGTTTAGCTCAGTTCTGGGCATCTTTGAAATACCTATACAAACTTGTTCCTACATAGTAACTTGCAACTTTGAATGAGAATGTGCTTGCTTACAGCAACGTGCTATATGTTCTGAATGCCCGAATTGGCAATCTGTGTCAAAACTTTGTTAGGAATTATGTGATCCTTACTAGCTGGAAGTAAGGGAGATGGGGCAGGAAGTTATTTCGAGGAGTTGGACACATACCAAGTTTTGCTCAGTTCTGGGCATCTTTGAAATACCTATACAAACTTGTTCCTACAGGGTAACTTGCAACTTTGAATGAGAATGTGCTTGCTTACAGCAACGTGCTATATGTTCTGAATGCCCGAATTGGCAATCTGTGTCAAAACTTTGTTAGGAATTATGTGATCCTTACTAGCTGGAAGTAAGGGAGATGGGGCATGAAGTTATTTCTAGGAGTTGGACACATACCAAGTTTAGCTCAGTTCTGGGCATCTTTGAAATACCTATACAAACTTGTTTCTACATAGTAACTTGCAACTTTGAATGAGAATGTGCTTGCTTACAGCAACGTGCTATATGTTCTGAATGCCCGAATTGGGAATCTGTGTCAAAACTTTGTTAGGAATTATGTGATCCTTACTAGCTGGAAGTAAGGGAGATGGGGCATGAAGTTATTTCTAGGAGTTGGACACATACCAAGTTTAGCTCAGTTCTGGGCATCTTTGAAATACCTATACAAACTTGTTCCTACCTAGTAACTTGCATCTTTGAATGAGAATGTGCTTGCTTGCAGCAACGTGCTATATGTTCTGAATGCCCGAATTGGGAATCTGTGTCAAAACTTTGTTAGGAATGATGTGATCCTTACTAGCTGGAAGTAAGAGAGATGGGGCATGAAGTTATTTCTAGGAGTTGGACACATACCAAGTTTAGCTCAGTTCTGGGCATCTTTGAAATACCTATACAAACTTGTTCCTACATAGTAACTTGCAACTTTCAATGAAAATGTGCTTGCTTAGAGCAACGTGCTATATGTTCTGAATGCCCGAATTGGGAATCTGTGTCAAAACTTTGTTAGGAATTATGTGATCCTTACTAGCTGGAAGTAAGGGAGATGGGGCATGAAGTTATTTCTAGGAGTTGGACACATACCAAGTTTAGCTCAGTTCTGGGCATCTTTGAAATACCTATACAAACTTGTTCCTACATAGTAACTTGCAACTTTGAATGAGAATGTGCTAGCTTACAGCAACGTGCTATATGTTCTAAATGCCCGAATTGGGAATCTGTGTCAAAACTTTGTTAGGAATTATGTGATCCTTACTAGCTGGAAGTAAGGGAGATGGGGCATGAAGTTATTTCTTGGAGTTGGAGACATACCAATTTTAGCTCAGTTCTGGGCATCTTTGAAATACCTATACAAACTTGTTCCTACCTAGTAACTTGCAACTTTGAATGAGAATGTGCTTGCTTGCAGCAACGTGCTATATGTTCTGAATGCCCGAATTGTGAATCTGTGTCAAAACTTTGTTAGGAATTATGCGATCCTTACTAGCTGGAAGTAAGGGAGATGGGGCATGAAGTTATTTCTAGGAGTTGGACACATACCAAGTTTAGCTCAGTTCTGGGCATCTTTGAAATACCTATACAAACTTGTTCCTACATAGTAACTTGCATCTTTGAATGAGAATGTGCTTGCTTGCAGCAACGTGCTATATGTTCTGAATGCCCGAATTGTGAATCTGTGTCAAAACTTTGTTAGGAATTATGCGATCCTTACTAGCTGGAAGTAAGGGAGATGGGGCATGAAGTTATTTCTAGGAGTTGGACACATACCAAGTTTAGCTCAGTTCTGGGCATCTTTGAAATACCTATACAAACTTGTTCCTACATAGTAACTTGCATCTTTGAATGAGAATGTGCTTGCTTACAGCAACGTACTATATGTTCTGAATGCCGGAATTGGCAATCTGTGTCAAAACTTTGTTAAGAATTATGTGATCCTTACTAGCTGGAAGTAAGGGAGATGGGGCATGAAGTTATTTCTAGGAGTTGGACACATACCAAGTTTAGCTCAGTTCTGGGCATCTTTGAAATACCTATATAAACTTGTTCCTACATAGTAACTTGCAACTTTGAATGAAAATGTGCTTGATTACAGCAACGTGCTATATGTTCTGAATGCCCGAATTGGGAATCTGTGTCAAATCTTTGTTAGGAATTATGTGATCCTTACTAGCTGGAAGTAAGGGAGATGGGGCATGAAGTTATTTCTAGGAGTTGGACACATACCAAGTTTAGCTCAGTTCTGGGCATCTTTGAAATACCTATACAAACTTGTTCCTACATAGTAACTTGCATCTTTGAATGAGAATCTGCTTGCTTACAGCAACGTGCTATATGTTCTGAATGCCCGAATTGGCAATCTGTGTCAAAACTTTGTTAGGAATTATGTGATCCTTACTAGCTGGAAGTAAGGGAGATGGGGCATGAAGTTATTTCTAGGAGTTGGACACATACCAAGTTTAGCTCAGTTCTGGGCATCTTTGAAATACCTATACAAACTTGTTCCCACATAGTATCTTGCATCTTTGAATGAGAATGTGCTTGCTTGCAGCAACGTGCTATATGTTCTGAATGCCCGAATTGGCAATCTGTGTCAAAACTTTGTTAGGAATTATGTGATCCTTACTAGCTGGAAGTAAGGGAGATGGGGCATGAAGTTATTTCTAGGAGTTGGACACATACCAAGTTTAGCTCAGTTCTGGGCATCTTTGAAATACCTATACAAACTTGTTCCTACCTAGTAACTTGCATCTTTGAATGAGAATATGCTTGCTTACAGCAACGTGCTATATGTTCTGAATGCCCGAATAGGGAATCTGTGTCAAAACTTTGTTAGGAATTATGTGATCCTTACAAGCTGGAAGTAAGGGAGATGGGGCAAGAAGTTATTTCTAGGAGTTGGACACATACCAAGTTTAGCTCAGTTCTGGGCATCTTTGTAATACCTATACAAACTTGTTCCTACCTAGTAACTTGCATCTTTGAATGAGAATGTGCTTGCTTACAGCAACGTGCTATATGTTCTGAATGCCCGAATTGGGAATCTGTGTCAAAACTTTGTTAGGAATTATGTGATCCTTACTAGCTGGAAGTAAGGGAGATGGGCATGAAGTTATTTCTTGGAGTTTGAGACATACCAAGTTTAGCTCAGTTCTGGGCATCTTTGAAATACCTATACAAACTTGTTCCTACATAGTAACTTGCATCTTTGAATGAGAATGTGCTTGCCTACAGCAACGTGCTATATGTTCTGAATGCCCGAATTGGCAATCTGTGTCAAAACTTTGTTAGGAATTATGTGATCCTTACTAGCTGGAAGTAAGGGAGATGGGGCATGAAGTTATTTCTAGGAGTTGGACACATACCAAGTTTAGCTCACTTCTGGGCATCTTTGAAATACCTATACAAACTTGTTCCTACCTAGTAACTTGCATCTTTGAATGAGAATCTGCTTGCTTACAGCAACGTGCTATATGTTCTGAATGCCCGAATTGGCAATCTGTGTCAAAACTTTGTTAGGAATTATGTGATCCTTACTAGCTGGAAGTAAGGGAGATGGGGCATGAAGTTATTTCTAGGAGTTGGACACATACCAAGTTTAGCTCAGTTCTGGGCATCTTTGAAATACCTATACAAACTTGTTCCTACATAGTAACTTGCAACTTTGAATGAGAATGTGCTTGCTTACAGCAACGTGCTATATGTTCTGAATGCCCGAATTGGGAATCTGTGTCAAAACTTTGTTAGGAATTATGTGATCCTTACTAGCTGGAAGTAAGGGAGATGGGGCATGAAGTTATTTCTAGGAGTTGGACACATACCAAGTTTAGCTCAGTTGTGGGCATCTTTGAAATACCTATACAAACTTGTTCCTACCTAGTAACTTGCATCTTTGAATGAGAATCTGCTTGCTTACAGCAACGTGCTATATGTTCTGAATGCCTGAATTGGGAATCTGTGTCAAAACTTTGTTAGGAATTATGTGATCCTTACTAGCTGGAAGTAAGGGAGATGGGGCATGAAGTTATTTCTAGGAGTTGGACACATACCAAGTTTAGCTCAGTTCTGGGCATCTTTGAAATACCTATACAAACTTGTTCCTACCTAGTAACTTGCATCTTTGAATGAGAATCTGCTTGCTTACAGCAACGTGCTATATGTTCTGAATGCCCGAATTGGAAATCTGTGTCAAAACTTTGTTAGGAATTATGTGATCCTTACTAGCTGGAAGTAAGGGAGATGGGGCATGAAGTTTTTTCTAGGAGTTGGACACATACCAAGTTTAGCTCAGTTCTGGGCATCTTTGAAATACCTATACAAACTTGTTCCTACATAGTAACTTGCAACTTTGAATGAGAATGTGCTTGCTTACAGCAACGTGCTATATGTTCTGAATGCCCGAATAGGGAATCTGTGTCAAAACTTTTTTAGGAATTATGTGATCCTTACTAGCTGGAAGTAAGGGAGATGGGGCATGAAGTTATTTCTAGGAGTTGGACACATACCAAGTTTAGCTCAGTTCTGGGCATCTTTGAAAAACCTATACAAACTTGTTCCTACATAGTAACTTGCAACTTTGAATGAGAATGTGCTTGCTTACAGCAACGTGCTATATGTTCTGAATGCCCGAATTGGGAATCTGTGTCAAAACTTTGTTAGGAATTATGTGATCCTTACTAGCTGGAAGTAAGGCAGATGGGGCATGAAGTTATTTCTAGGAGTTGGACACATACAAACTTTAGCTCAGTTCTGGGCATCTTTGAAATACCTATACAAACTTGTTCCTACATAGTAACTTGCAACTTTGAATGAGAATGTGCTTGCCTACAGCAACGTGCTATATGTTCTGAATGCCCGAATTGGGAATCTGTGTCAAAACTTTGTTAGGAATTATGTGATCCTTACTAGCTGGAAGTAAGGGAGATGGGGCATGAAGTTATTTCTAGGAGTTGGACACATACCAAGTTTAGCTCAGTTCTGGGCATCTTTGAAATACCTATACAAACTTGTTCCTACATAGTAACTTGCAACTTTGAATGAGAAAGTGCTTGCCTACAGCAACGTGCTATATGTTCTGAATGCCCGAATTGGGAATCTGTGTCAAAACTTTGTTAGGAATTATGTGATCCTTACTAGCTGGAAGTAAGGGAGATGGGGCATGAAGTTATTTCTAGGAGTTGGACACATACCAAGTTTAGCTCAGTTCTGGGCATCTTTGAAATACCTATACAAACTTGTTCCTACCTAGTAACTTGCATCTTTGAATGAGAATCTGCTTGCTTACAGCAACGTGCTATATGTTCTGAATGCCTGAATTGGGAATCTGTGTCAAAACTTTGTTAGGAATTATGTGATCCTTACTAGCTGGAAGTAAGGGAGATGGGGCATTAAGTTATTTCTAGGAGTTGGACACATACCTAGTTTAGCTCAGTTCTGGGCATCTTTGAAATACCTATACAAACTTGTTCCTACCTAGTAACTTGCATCTTTGAATGAGAATCTGCTTGCTTACAGCAACGTGCTATATGTTCTGAATGCCCGAATTGGAAATCTGTGTCAAAACTTTGTTAGGAATTATGTGATCCTTACTAGCTGGAAGTAAGGGAGATGGGGCATGAAGTTATTTCTAGGAGTTGGACACATACCAAGTTTAGCTCAGTTCTGGGCATCTTTGAAATACCTATACAAACTTGTTCCTACATAGTAACTTGCAACTTTGAATGAGAATGTGCTTGCTTACAGCAACGTGCTATATGATCTGAATGCCCGAATTGGCAATCTGTGTCAAAACTTTTTTAGGAATTATGTGATCCTTACTAGCTGGAAGTAAGGGAGATGGGGCATGAAGTTATTTCTAGGAGTTGGACACATACCAAGTTTAGCTCAGTTCTGGGCATCTTTGAAAAACCTATACAAACTTGTTCCTACATAGTAACTTGCAACTTTGAATGAGAATGTGCTTGCTTACAGCAACGTGCTATATGTTCTGAATGCCCGAATTGGCAATCTGTGTCAAAACTTTGTTAGGAATTATGTGATCCTTACTAGCTGGAAGTAAGGGAGATGGGGCATGAAGTTATTTCTAGGAGTTGGACACATACCAAGTTTTGCTCAGTTCTGGGCATCTTTGAAATACCTATACAAACTTGTTCCTACAGGGTAACTTGCAACTTTGAATGAGAAAGTGCTTGCCTACAGCAACGTGCTATATGTTCTGAATGCCCGAATTGGGAATCTGTGTCAAAACTTTGTTAGGAATTATGTGATCCTTACTAGCTGGAAGTAAGGCAGATGGGGCATGAAGTTATTTCTAGGAGTTGGACACATACAAAGTTTAGCTCAGTTCTGGGCATCTTTGAAATACCTATACAAACTTGTTCCTACATAGTAACTTGCAACTTTGAATGAGAATGTGCTTGCCTACAGCAACGTGCTATATGTTCTGAATGCCCGAATTGGGAATCTGTGTCAAAACTTTGTTAGGAATTATGTGATCCTTACTAGCTGGAAGTAAGGGAGATGGGGCATGAAGTTATTTCTAGGAGTTGGACACATACCAAGTTTAGCTCAGTTCTGGGCATCTTTGAAATACCTATACAAACTTGTTCCTACATAGTAACTTGCAACTTTGAATGAGAAAGTGCTTGCCTACAGCAACGTGCTATATGTTCTGAATGCCCGAATTGGGAATCTGTGTCAAAACTTTGTTAGGAATTATGTGATCCTTACTAGCTGGAAGTAAGGGAGATGGGGCATGAAGTTATTTCTAGGAGTTGGACACATACCAAGTTTAGCTCAGTTCTGGGCATCTTTGAAATACCTATACAAACTTGTTCCTACCTAGTAACTTGCATCTTTGAATGAGAATCTGCTTGCTTACAGCAACGTGCTATATGTTCTGAATGCCTGAATTGGGAATCTGTGTCAAAACTTTGTTAGGAATTATGTGATCCTTACTAGCTGGAAGTAAGGGAGATGGGGCATGAAGTTATTTCTAGGAGTTGGACACATACCAAGTTTAGCTCAGTTCTGGGCATCTTTGAAATACCTATACAAACTTGTTCCTACCTAGTAACTTGCATCTTTGAATGAGAATCTGCTTGCTTACAGCAACGTGCTATATGTTCTGAATGCCCGAATTGGAAATCTGTGTCAAAACTTTGTTAGGAATTATGTGATCCTTACTAGCTGGAAGTAAGGGAGATGGGGCATGAAGTTTTTTCTAGGAGTTGGACACATACCAAGTTTAGCTCAGTTCTGGGCATCTTTGAAATACCTATACAAACTTGTTCCTACATAGTAACTTGCAACTTTGAATGAGAATGTGCTTGCTTACAGCAACGTGCTATATGTTCTGAATGCCCGAATTGGGAATCTGTGTCAAAACTTTTTTAGGAATTATGTGATCCTTACTAGCTGGAAGTAAGGGAGATGGGGCATGAAGTTATTTCTAGGAGTTGGACACATACCAAGTTTAGCTCAGTTCTGGGCATCTTTGAAAAACCTATACAAACTTGTTCCTACATAGTAACTTGCAACTTTGAATGAGAATGTGCTTGCTTACAGCAACGTGCTATATGTTCTGAATGCCCGAATTGGGAATCTGTGTCAAAACTTTGTTAGGAATTATGTGATCCTTACTAGCTGGAAGTAAGGCAGATGGGGCATGAAGTTATTTCTAGGAGTTGGACACATACAAACTTTAGCTCAGTTCTGGGCATCTTTGAAATACCTATACAAACTTGTTCCTACATAGTAACTTGCAACTTTGAATGAGAATGTGCTTGCCTACAGCAACGTGCTATATGTTCTGAATGCCCGAATTGGGAATCTGTGTCAAAACTTTGTTAGGAATTATGTGATCCTTACTAGCTGGAAGTAAGGGAGATGGGGCATGAAGTTATTTCTAGGAGTTGGACACATACCAAGTTTAGCTCAGTTCTGGGCATCTTTGAAATACCTATACAAACTTGTTCCTACATAGTAACTTGCAACTTTGAATGAGAAAGTGCTTGCCTACAGCAACGTGCTATATGTTCTGAATGCCCGAATTGGGAATCTGTGTCAAAACTTTGTTAGGAATTATGTGATCCTTACTAGCTGGAAGTAAGGGAGATGGGGCATGAAGTTATTTCTAGGAGTTGGACACATACCAAGTTTAGCTCAGTTCTGGGCATCTTTGAAATACCTATACAAACTTGTTCCTACCTAGTAACTTGCATCTTTGAATGAGAATCTGCTTGCTTACAGCAACGTGCTATATGTTCTGAATGCCTGAATTGGGAATCTGTGTCAAAACTTTGTTAGGAATTATGTGATCCTTACTAGCTGGAAGTAAGGGAGATGGGGCATGAAGTTATTTCTAGGAGTTGGACACATACCTAGTTTAGCTCAGTTCTGGGCATCTTTGAAATACCTATACAAACTTGTTCCTACCTAGTAACTTGCATCTTTGAATGAGAATGTGCTTGCTTACAGCAACGTGCTATATGTTCTGAATGCCCGAATTGGGAATCTGTGTCAAAACTTTGTTAGGAATTATGTGATCCTTACTAGCTGGAAGTAAGGGAGATGGGGCATGAAGTTATTTCTAGGAGTTGGACACATACCAAGTTTAGCTCAGTTCTGGGCATCTTTGAAATACCTATACAAACTTGTTCCTACATAGTAACTTGCAAATTTGCATGAGAATGTGCTTGCTTACAGCAACGTGCTATATGTTCTGAATGCCCGAATTGGGAATCTGTTTCAAAACTTTGTTAGGAATTATGTGATCCTTACTAGCTGGAAGTAAGGGAGATGGGGCATGAAGTTATTTCTAGGAGTTGGACACATACCAAGTTTAGCTCAGTTCTGGGCATCTTTGAAATACCTATACAAACTTGTTCCTACATGGTAACTTGCAACTTTGAATGAGAATGTGCTTGCTTACAGCAACGTGCTATATGTTCTGAATGCCCGAATTGGGAATCTGTGTCAAAACTTTGTTAGGAATTATGTGATCCTTACTAGCTGGAAGTAAGGGAGATGGGGCATGAAGTTATTTCTAGGAGTTGGACACATACCAAGTTTAGCTCAGTTCTGGGCATCTTTGAAATACCTATACAAACTTGTTCCTACATAGTAACTTGCAACTTTGAATGAGAATGTGCTTGCTTACAGCAACGTGCTATATGTTCTGAATGCCCGAATTGGGAATCTGTGTCAAAACTTTGTTAGGAATTATGTGATCCTTACTAGCTGGAAGTAAGGGAGATGGGGCATGAAGTTATTTCTAGGAGTTGGACACATACCAAGTTTAGCTCAGTTCTGGGCATCTTTGAAATACCTATACAAACTTGTTCCTACATAGTAACTTGCAACTTTGAATGAGAAAGTGCTTGCCTACAGCAACGTGCTATATGTTCTGAATGCCCGAATTGGGAATCTGTGTCAAAACTTTGTTAGGAATTATGTGATCCTTACTAGCTGGAAGTAAGGCAGATGGGGCATGAAGTTATTTCTAGGAGTTGGACACATACAAAGTTTAGCTCAGTTCTGGGCATCTTTGAAATACCTATACAAACTTGTTCCTACATAGTAACTTGCAACTTTGAATGAGAATGTGCTTGCTTACAGCAACGTGCTATATGTTCTGAATGCCCGAATTGGGAATCTGTGTCAAAACTTTGTTAGGAATTATGTGATCCTTACTAGCTGGAAGTAAGGGAGATGGGGCATGAAGTTATTTCTAGGAGTTGGACACATACCAAGTTTAGCTCAGTTCTGGGCATCTTTGAAATACCTATACAAACTTGTTCCTACATAGTAACTTGCAACTTTGAATGAGAATGTGCTTGCTTACAGCAACGTGCTATATGTTCTGAATGCCCGAATTGGGAATCTGTGTCAAAACTTTGTTAGGAATTATGTGATCCTTACTAGCTGGAAGTAAGGGAGATGGGGCTTGAAGTTATTTCTTGGAGTTGGAGACATACCAAGTTTAGCTCAGTTCTGGGCATCTTTGAAATACCTATACAAACTTGTTCCTACATAGTAACTTGCAACTTTGAATGAGAATGTGCTTGCTTACAGCAACGTTCTATATGTTCTGAATGCCCGAATTGGCAATCTGTGTCAAAACTTTGTTAGGAATTATGTGATCCTTACTAGCTGGAAGTAAGGGAGATGGGGCATGAAGTTATTTCTTGGAGTTTGACACATACCAAGTTTAGCTCAGTTCTGGGCATCTTTGAAATACCTATACAAACTTGTTCCTACATAGTAATTTGCATCTTTGCATGAGAATATGCTTGCTTACAGCAACGTGCTATATGTTCTGAATGCCCCAATAGGGAATCTGTGTCAAAACTTTGTTAGGAATTATGTGATCCTTACAAGCTGGAAGTAAGGGAGATGGGGCATGAAGTTATTTCTAGGAGTTGGACACATACCAAGTTTAGCTCAGTTCTGGGCATCTTTGAAATACCTATACAAACTTGTTCCTACCTAGTAACTTGCATCTTTGAATGAGAATGTGCTTGCTTACAGCAACGTGCTATATGTTCTGAATGCCCGAATTGGGAATCTGTGTCAAAACTTTGTTAGGAATTATGTGATCCTTACTAGCTGGAAGTAAGGGAGATGGGGCATGAAGTTATTTCTAGGAGTTGGACACATACCAAGTTTAGCTCAGTTCTGGGCATCTTTGAAATACCTATACAAACTTGTTCCTACCTAGTAACTTGCATCTTTGAATGAGAATGTGCTTGCTTACAGCAACGTGCTATATGTTCTGAATGCCCGAATTGGCAATCTGTGTCAAAACTTTGTTAGGAATTATGTGATCCTTACTAGCTGGAAGTAAGGGAGATGGGGCATGAAGTTATTTCTAGGAGTTGGACACATACCAAGTTTAGCTCAGTTCTGGGCATCTTTGAAATACCTATACAAACTTGTTCCTACATAGTAACTTGCAACTTTGAATGAGAATGTGCTTGCTTACAGCAACGTGCTATATGTTCTGAATGCCCGAATTGGCAATCTGTGTCAAAACTTTGTTAGGAATTATGTGATCCTTACTAGCTGGAAGTAAGGGAGATGGGGCATGAAGTTATTTCTAGGAGTTGGACACATACCAAGTTTAGCTCAGTTCTGGGCATCTTTGAAATACCTATACAAACTTGTTCCTACAGGGTAACTTGCAACTTTGAATGAGAATGTGCTTGCTTACAGCAACGTGCTATATGTTCTGAATGCCCGAATTGGCAATCTGTGTCAAAACTTTGTTAGGAATTATGTGATCCTTACTAGCTGGAAGTAAGGGAGATGGGGCATGAAGTTATTTCTAGGAGTTGGACACATACCAAGTTTAGCTCAGTTCTGGGCATCTTTGAAATACCTATACAAACTTGTTTCTACATAGTAACTTGCAACTTTGAATGAGAATGTGCTTGCTTACAGCAACGTGCTATATGTTCTGAATGCCCGAATTGGGAATCTGTGTCAAAACTTTGTTAGGAATTATGTGATCCTTACTAGCTGGAAGTAAGGGAGATGGGGCATGAAGTTATTTCTAGGAGTTGGACACATACCATGTTTAGCTCAGTTCTGGGCATCTTTGAAATACCTATACAAACTTGTTCCTACATAGTAACTTGCAACTTTGAATGAGAATGTGCTTGCTTACAGCAACGTGCTATATGTTCTGAATGCCCGAATTGGGAATCTGTGTCAAAACTTTGTTAGGAATTATGTGATCCTTACTAGCTGGAAGTAAGGGAGATGGGGCATGAAGTTATTTCTAGGAGTTGGACACATACCAAGTTTAGCTCAGTTCTGGGCATCTTTGAAATACCTATACAAACTTGTTCCTACATAGTAACTTGCAACTTTGAATGAGAAAGTGCTTGCCTACAGCAACGTGCTATATGTTCTGAATGCCCGAATTGGGAATCTGTGTCAAAACTTTGTTAGGAATTATGTGATCCTTACTAGCTGGAAGTAAGGCAGATGGGGCATGAAGTTATTTCTAGGAGTTGGACACATACAAAGTTTAGCTCAGTTCTGGGCATCTTTGAAATACCTATACAAACTTGTTCCTACATAGTAACTTGCAACTTTGAATGAGAATGTGCTTGCCTACAGCAACGTGCTATATGTTCTGAATGCCCGAATTGGGAATCTGTGTCAAAACTTTGTTAGGAATTATGTGATCCTTACTAGCTGGAAGTAAGGGAGATGGGGCATGAAGTTATTTCTAGGAGTTGGACACATACCAAGTTTAG
This sequence comes from Diceros bicornis minor, assembly GCF_020826845.1. Taxonomy (NCBI): domain Eukaryota; kingdom Metazoa; phylum Chordata; class Mammalia; order Perissodactyla; family Rhinocerotidae; genus Diceros; species Diceros bicornis. Next base: position 69,929,366 of record NC_080753.1, on the reverse strand, counting down.
CTCAGTTCTGGGCATCTTTGAAATACCTATACAAACTTGTTCCTACATAGTAACTTGCAACTTTGAATGAGAAAGTGCTTGCCTACAGCAACGTGCTATATGTTCTGAATGCCCGAATTGGGAATCTGTGTCAAAACTTTGTTAGGAATTATGTGATCCTTACTAGCTGGAAGTAAGGGAGATGGGGCATGAAGTTATTTCTAGGAGTTGGACACATACCAAGTTTAGCTCAGTTCTGGGCATCTTTGAAATACCTATACAAACTTGTTCCTACCTAGTAACTTGCATCTTTGAATGAGAATCTGCTTGCTTACAGCAACGTGCTATATGTTCTGAATGCCTGAATTGGGAATCTGTGTCAAAACTTTGTTAGGAATTATGTGATCCTTACTAGCTGGAAGTAAGGGAGATGGGGCATGAAGTTATTTCTAGGAGTTGGACACATACCAAGTTTAGCTCAGTTCTGGGCATCTTTGAAATACCTATACAAACTTGTTCCTACATAGTAACTTGCAACTTTGAATGAGAATGTGCTTGCTTACAGCAACGTGCTATATGTTCTGAATGCCCGAATAGGGAATCTGTGTCAAAACTTTTTTAGGAATTATGTGATCCTTACTAGCTGGAAGTAAGGGAGATGGGGCATGAAGTTATTTCTAGGAGTTGGACACATACCAAGTTTAGCTCAGTTCTGGGCATCTTTGAAAAACCTATACAAACTTGTTCCTACATAGTAACTTGCAACTTTGAATGAGAATGTGCTTGCTTACAGCAACGTGCTATATGTTCTGAATGCCCGAATTGGGAATCTGTGTCAAAACTTTGTTAGGAATTATGTGATCCTTACTAGCTGGAAGTAAGGGAGATGGGGCATGAAGTTATTTCTAGGAGTTGGACACATACCAAGTTTAGCTCAGTTCTGGGCATCTTTGAAATACCTATACAAACTTGTTCCTACATAGTAACTTGCAACTTTGCATGAGAATGTGCTTGCTTACAGCAACGTGCTATATGTTCTGAATGCCCGAATTGGGAATCTGTTTCAAAACTTTGTTAGGAATTATGTGATCCTTACTAGCTGGAAGTAAGGGAGATGGGGCATGAAGTTATTTCTAGGAGTTGGACACATACCAAGTTTAGCTCAGTTCTGGGCATCTTTGAAATACCTATACAAACTTGTTCCTACATGGTAACTTGCAACTTTGAATGAGAATGTGCTTGCTTACAGCAACGTGCTATATGTTCTGAATGCCCGAATTGGGAATCTGTGTCAAAACTTTGTTAGGAATTATGTGATCCTTACTAGCTGGAAGTAAGGGAGATGGGGCATGAAGTTATTTCTAGGAGTTGGACACATACCAAGTTTAGCTCAGTTCTGGGCATCTTTGAAATACCTATACAAACTTGTTCCTACATAGTAACTTGCAACTTTGAATGAGAATGTGCTTGCTTACAGCAACGTGCTATATGTTCTGAATGCCCGAATTGGGAATCTGTGTCAAAACTTTGTTAGGAATTATGTGATCCTTACTAGGTGGAAGTAAGGGAGATGGGGCATGAAGTTATTTCTAGGAGTTGGACACATACCAAGTTTAGCTCAGTTCTGGGCATCTTTGAAATACCTATACAAACTTGTTCCTACATAGTAACTTGCAACTTTGAATGAGAAAGTGCTTGCCTACAGCAACGTGCTATATGTTCTGAATGCCCGAATTGGGAATCTGTGTCAAAACTTTGTTAGGAATTATGTGATCCTTACTAGCTGGAAGTAAGGCAGATGGGGCATGAAGTTATTTCTAGGAGTTGGACACATACAAAGTTTAGCTCAGTTCTGGGCATCTTTGAAATACCTATACAAACTTGTTCCTACATAGTAACTTGCAACTTTGAATGAGAATGTGCTTGCTTACAGCAACGTGCTATATGTTCTGAATGCCCGAATTGGGAATCTGTGTCAAAACTTTGTTAGGAATTATGTGATCCTTACTAGCTGGAAGTAAGGGAGATGGGGCATGAAGTTATTTCTTGGAGTTGGACACATACCAAGTTTAGCTCAGTTCTGGGCATCTTTGAAATACCTATACAAACTTGTTCCTACATAGTAACTTGCATCTTTGCATGAGAATATGCTTGCTTACAGCAACGTGCTATATGTTCTGAATGCCCGAATAGGGAATCTGTGTCAAAACTTTGTTAGGAATTATGTGATCCTTACAAGCTGGAAGTAAGGGAGATGGGGCATGAAGTTATTTCTAGGAGTTGGACACATACCAAGTTTAGCTCAGTTCTGGGCATCTTTGAAATACCTATACAAACTTGTTCCTACCTAGTAACTTGCATCTTTGAATGAGAATGTGCTTGCTTACAGCAACGTGCTATATGTTCTGAATGCCCGAATTGGGAATCTGTGTCAAAACTTTGTTAGGAATTATGTGATCCTTACTAGCTGGAAGTAAGGGAGATGGGGCATGAAGTTATTTCTAGGAGTTGGACACATACCAAGTTTAGCTCAGTTCTGGGCATCTTTGAAATACCTATACAAACTTGTTCCTACCTAGTAACTTGCATCTTTGAATGAGAATGTGCTTGCTTACAGCAACGTGCTATATGTTCTGAATGCCCGAATTGGCAATCTGTGTCAAAACTTTGTTAGGAATTATGTGATCCTTACTAGCTGGAAGTAAGGGAGATGGGGCATGAAGTTATTTCTAGGAGTTGGACACATACCAAGTTTAGCTCAGTTCTGGGCATCTTTGAAATACCTATACAAACTTGTTCCTACATAGTAACTTGCAACTTTGAATGAGAATGTGCTTGCTTACAGCAACGTGCTATATGTTCTGAATGCCCGAATTGGCAATCTGTGTCAAAACTTTGTTAGGAATTATGTGATCCTTACTAGCTGGAAGTAAGGGAGATGGGGCATGAAGTTATTTCTAGGAGTTGGACACATACCAAGTTTTGCTCAGTTCTGGGCAACTTTGAAATACCTATACAAACTTGTTCCTACAGGGTAACTTGCAACTTTGAATGAGAATGTGCTTGCTTACAGCAACGTGCTATATGTTCTGAATGCCCGAATTGGCAATCTGTGTCAAAACTTTGTTAGGAATTATGTGATCCTTACTAGCTGGAAGTAAGGGAGATGGGGCATGAAGTAATTTCTAGGAGTTGGACACATACCAAGTTTAGCTCAGTTCTGGGCATCTTTGAAATACCTATACAAACTTGTTTCTACATAGTAACTTGCAACTTTGAATGAGAATGTGCTTGCTTACAGCAACGTGCTATATGTTCTGAATGCCCGAATTGGGAATCTGTGTCAAAACTTTGTTAGGAATTATGTGATCCTTACTAGCTGGAAGTAAGGGAGATGGGGCATGAAGTTATTTCTAGGAGTTGGACACATACCAAGTTTAGCTCAGTTCTGGGCATCTTTGAAATACCTATACAAACTTGTTCCTACATAGTAACTTGCATCTTTGAATGAGAATCTGATTGCTTACAGCAACGTGCTATATGTTCTGAATGCCCGAATTGGGAATCTGTGTCAAAACTTTGTTAGGAATGATGTGATCCTTACTAGCTGGAAGTAAGGGAGATGGGGCATGAAGTTATTTCTAGGAGTTGGACACATACCAAGTTTAGCTCAGTTCTGGGCATCTTTGAAATACCTATACAAACTTGTTCCTACATAGTAACTTGCAACTTTGAATGAGAATGTGCTTGCTTGCAGCAACGTGCTATATGTTCTGAATGCCCGAATTGGGAATCTGTGTCAAAACTTTGTTAGGAATTATGCGATCCTTACTAGCTGGAAGTAAGGGAGATGGGGCATGAAGTTATTTCTAGGAGTTGGACACATACCAAGTTTAGCTCAGTTCTGGGCATCTTTGAAATACCTATACAAACTTGTTCCTACATAGTAACTTGCATCTTTGTATGAGAATGTGCTTGCTTACAGCAACGTGCTATATGTTCTGAATGCCGGAATTGGCAATCTGTGTCAAAACTTTGTTAGGAATTATGTGATCCTTACTAGCTGGAAGTAAGGGAGATGGGGCATGAAGTTATTTCTAGGAGTTGGACACATACCAAGTTTAGCTCAGTTCTGGGCATCTTTGAAATACCTATATAAACTTGTTCCTACATAGTAACTTGCAACTTTGAATGAAAATGTGCTTGATTACAGCAACGTGCTATATGTTCTGAATGCCCGAATTGGGAATCTGTGTCAAATCTTTGTTAGGAATGATGTGATCCTTACTAGCTGGAAGTAAGGGAGATGGGACATGAAGTTATTTCTAGGAGTTGGACACATACCAAGTTTAGCTCAGTTCTGGGCATCTTTGAAATACCTATACAAACTTGTTCCTACATAGTAACTTGCAACTTTGAATGAGAATGTGCTTGCCTACAGCAACGTGCTATATGTTCTGAATGCCCGAATTGGGAATCTGTGTCAAAACTTTGTTAGGAATTATGTGATCCTTACTAGCTGGAAGTAAGGGAGATGGGGCATGAAGTTATTTCTAGGAGTTGGACACATACCAAGTTTAGCTCAGTTCTGGGCATCTTTGAAATACCTATACAAACTTGTTCCTGCATAGTAACTTGCATCTTTGAATGAGAATCTGCTTGCTTACAGCAACGTGCTATATGTTCTGAATGCCCGAATTGGGAATCTGTGTCAAAACTTTGTTAGGAATTATGTGATCCTTACTAGCTGGAAGTAAGGGAGATGGGGCATGAAGTTATTTCTTGGAGTTGGACACATACCAAGTTTAGCTCAGTTCTGGGCATCTTTGAAATACCTATACAAACTTGTTCCTACATAGTAACTTGCATCTTTGCATGAGAATATGCTTGCTTACAGCAACGTGCTATATGTTCTGAATGCCCGAATAGGGAATCTGTGTCAAAACTTTGTTAGGAATTATGTGATCCTTACAAGCTGGAAGTAAGGGAGATGGGGCATGAAGTTATTTCTAGGAGTTGGACACATACCAAGTTTAGCTCAGTTCTGGGCATCTTTGAAATACCTATACAAACTTGTTCCTACATAGTAACTTGCATCTTTGAATGAGAATGTGCTTGCTTACAGCAACGTGCTATATGTTCTGAATGCCCGAATTGGGAATCTGTGTCAAAACTTTGTTAGGAATTATGTGATCCTTACTAGCTGGAAGTAAGGGAGATGGGGCATGAAGTTATTTCTAGGAGTTGGACACATACCAAGTTTAGCTCAGTTCTGGGCATCTTTGAAATACCTATACAAACTTGTTCCTACCTAGTAACTTGCATCTTTGAATGAGAATGTGCTTGCTTACAGCAACGTGCTATATGTTCTGAATGCCCGAATTGGCAATCTGTGTCAAAACTTTGTTAGGAATGATGTGATCCTTACTAGCTGGAAGTAAGGGAGATGGGGCATGAAGTTATTTCTAGGAGTTGGACACATACCAAGTTTAGCTCAGTTCTGGGCATCTTTGAAATACCTATACAAACTTGTTCCTACATAGTAACTTGCAACTTTGAATGAGAATGTGCTTGCTTACAGCAACGTGCTATATGTTCTGAATGCCCGAATTGGCAATCTGTGTCAAAACTTTGTTAGGAATTATGTGATCCTTACTAGCTGGAAGTAAGGGAGATGGGGCATGAAGTTATTTCTAGGAGTTGGACACATACCAAGTTTTGCTCAGTTCTGGGCATCTTTGAAATACCTATACAAACTTGTTCCTACAGGGTAACTTGCAACTTTGAATGAGAATGTGCTTGCTTACAGCAACGTGCTATATGTTCTGAATGCCCGAATTGGCAATCTGTGTCAAAACTTTGTTAGGAATTATGTGATCCTTACTAGCTGGAAGTAAGGGAGATGGGGCATGAAGTAATTTCTAGGAGTTGGACACATACCAAGTTTAGCTCAGTTCTGGGCATCTTTGAAATACCTATACAAACTTGTTTCTACATAGTAACTTGCAACTTTGAATGAGAATGTGCTTGCTTACAGCAACGTGCTATATGTTCTGAATGCCCGAATTGGGAATCTGTGTCAAAACTTTGTTAGGAATTATGTGATCCTTACTAGCTGGAAGTAAGGGAGATGGGGCATGAAGTTATTTCTAGGAGTTGGACACATACCAAGTTTAGCTCAGTTCTGGGCATCTTTGAAATACCTATACAAACTTGTTCCTACATAGTAACTTGCATCTTTGAATGAGAATCTGATTGCTTACAGCAACGTGCTATATGTTCTGAATGCCCGAATTGGGAATCTGTGTCAAAACTTTGTTAGGAATGATGTGATCCTTACTAGCTGGAAGTAAGGGAGATGGGGCATGAAGTTATTTCTAGGAGTTGGACACATACCAAGTTTAGCTCAGTTCTGGGCATCTTTGAAATACCTATACAAACTTGTTCCTACATAGTAACTTGCAACTTTGAATGAAAATGTGCTTGCTTAGAGCAACGTGCTATATGTTCTGAATGCCCGAATTGGGAATCTGTGTCAAAACTTTGTTAGGAATTATGTGATCCTTACTAGCTGGAAGTAAGGGAGATGGGGCATGAAGTTATTTCTAGGAGTTGGACACATACCAAGTTTAGCTCAGTTCTGGGCATCTTTGAAATACCTATACAAACTTGTTCCTACATAGTAACTTGCAACTTTGAATGAGAATGTGCTAGCTTACAGCAACGTGCTATATGTTCTAAATGCCCGAATTGGGAATCTGTGTCAAAACTTTGTTAGGAATTATGTGATCCTTACTAGCTGGAAGTAAGGGAGATGGGGCATGATGTTATTTCTTGGAGTTGGAGACATACCAAGTTTAGCTCAGTTCTGGGCATCTTTGAAATACCTATACAAACTTGTTCCTACATAGTAGCTTGCAAGTTTGAATGAGAATGTGCTTGCTTGCAGCAACGTGCTATATGTTCTGAATGCCCGAATTGTGAATCTGTGTCAAAACTTTGTTAGGAATTATGCGATCCTTACTAGCTGGAAGTAAGGGAGATGGGGCATGAAGTTATTTCTAGGAGTTGGACACATACCAAGTTTAGCTCAGTTCTGGGCATCTTTGAAATACCTATACAAACTTGTTCCTACATAGTAACTTGCATCTTTGTATGAGAATGTGCTTGCTTACAGCAACGTGCTATATGTTCTGAATGCCGGAATTGGCAATCTGTGTCAAAACTTTGTTAGGAATTATGTGATCCTTACTAGCTGGAAGTAAGGGAGATGGGGCATGAAGTTATTTCTATGAGTTGGACACATACCAAGTTTAGCTCAGTTCTGGGCATCTTTGAAATACCTATATAAACTTGTTCCTACATAGTAACTTGCAACTTTGAATGAAAATGTGCTTGATTACAGCAACGTGCTATATGTTCTGAATGCCCGAATTGGGAATCTGTGTCAAATCTTTGTTAGGAATGATGTGATCCTTACTAGCTGGAAGTAAGGGAGATGGGGCATGAAGTTATTTCTAGGAGTTGGACACATACCAAGTTTAGCTCAGTTCTGGGCATCTTTGAAATACCTATACAAACTTGTTCCTACATAGTAACTTGCAACTTTGAATGAGAATGTGCTTGCTTACAGCAACGTGCTATATGTTCTGAATGCCCGAATTGGGAATCTGTGTCAAAACTTTGTTAGGAATTATGTGATCCTTACTAGCTGGAAGTAAGGGAGATGGGGCATGAAGTTATTTCTAGGAGTTGGACACATACCAAGTTTAGCTCAGTTCTGGGCATCTTTGAAATACCTATACAAACTTGTTCCTACATAGTAACTTGCATCTTTGAATGAGAATCTGCTTGCTTACAGCAACGTGCTATATGTTCTGAATGCCCGAATTGGCAATCTGTGTCAAAACTTTGTTAGGAATTATTTGATCCTTACTAGCTGGAAGTAAGGGAGATGGGGCATGAAGTTATTTCTAGGAGTTGGACACATACCAAGTTTAGCTCAGTTCTGGGCATCTTTGAAATACCTATACAAACTTGTTCCTACATAGTAACTTGCAACTTTGAATGAGAATGTGCTTGCTTGCAGCAACGTGCTATATGTTCTGAATGCCCGAATAGGGAATCTGTGTCAAAACTTTGTTAGGAATTATGTGATCCTTACTAGCTGGAAGTAAGGGAGATGGGGCATGAAGTTATTTCTAGGATTTGGACACATACCAAGTTTAGCTCAGTTCTGGGCATCTTTGAAATACCTATACAAACTTGTTCCTACCTAGTAACTTGCATCTTTGAATGAGAATGTGCTTGCTTACAGCAACGTGCTATATGTTCTGAATGCCCGAATTGGGAATCTGTGTCAAAACTTTGTTAGGAATTATGTGATCCTTACTAGCTGGAAGTAAGGGAGATGGGGCATGAAGTTATTTCTAGGAGTTGGACAAATACCAAGTTTAGCTCAGTTCTGGGCATCTTTGAAATACCTATACAAACTTGTTCCTACATAGTAACTTGCAACTTTGAATGAGAATGTGCTTGCTTACAGCAACGTGCTATATGTTCTGAATGCCCGAATTGGGAATCTGTGTCAAATCTTTGTTAGGAATTATGTGATCCGTACTAGCTGGAAGTAAGGCAGATGGGGCATGAAGTTATTTCTAGGAGTTGGACACATACCAAGTTTAGCTCAGTTCTGGGCATCTTTGAAATACCTATACAAACTTGTTCCTACATAGTAACTTGCATCTTTGAATGAGAATGTGCTTGCTTACAGCAACGTGCTATATGTTCTGAATGCCCGAATTGGGAATCTGTGTCAAAACTTTGTTAGGAATTATGTGATCCTTACTAGCTGGAAGTAAGGGAGATGGGGCATGAAGTTATTTCTAGGAGTTGGACACATACCAAGTTTAGCTCAGTTCTGGGCATCTTTGAAATACCTATACAAAATTGTTCCTACATAGTAACTTGCATCTTTGAATGAGAATCTGCTTGCTTACAGCAACGTGCTATATGTTCTGAATGCCCGAATTGGCAATCTGTGTCAAAACTTTGTTCGGAATTATGTGATCCTTACTAGCTGGAAGTAAGGGAGATGGGGCATGAAGTTATTTCTAGGAGTTGGACTCATACCAACTTTAGCTCAGTTCTGGGCATCTTTGAAATACCTATACAAACTTGTTCCTACAGGGTAACTTGCAACTTTGAATGAGAATGTGCTTGCTTACAGCAACGTGCTATATGTTCTGAATGCCCGAATTGGGAATCTGTGTCAAAACTTTGTTAGGAATTATGTGATCCTTACTAGCTGGAAGTAAGGGAGATGGGGCATGAAGTTATTTCTATGAGTTGGACACATACCAAGTTTAGCTCAGTTCTGGGCATCTTTGAAATACCTATACAAACTTGTTCCTACATAGTAACTTGCAACTTTGAATGAGAATGTGCTTGCTTACAGCAACGTGCTATATGTTCTGAATGCCCGAATTGGGAATCTGTGTCAAAACTTTGTTAGGAATTATGTGATCCTTACTAGCTGGAAGTAAGGGAGATGGGGCATGAAGTTATTTCTAGGAGTTGGACACATACCAAGTTTAGCTCAGTTCTGGGCATCTTTGAAATACCTATACAAACTTGTTCCTACCTAGTAACTTGCATCTTTGAATGAGAATGTGCTTGCTTGCAGCAACGTGCTATATGTTCTGAATGCCCGAATTGGGAATCTGTGTCAAAACTTTGTTAGGAATGATGTGATCCTTACTAGCTGGAAGTAAGAGAGATGGGGCATGAAGTTATTTCTAGGAGTTGGACACATACCAAGTTTAGCTCAGTTCTGGGCATCTTTGAAATACCTATACAAACTTGTTCCTACATAGTAACTTGCAACTTTCAATGAAAATGTGCTTGCTTAGAGCAACGTGCTATATGTTCTGAATGCCCGAATTGGGAATCTGTGTCAAACCTTTGTTAGGAATTATGTGATCCTTACTAGCTGGAAGTAAGGGAGATGGGGCATGAAGTTATTTCTAGGAGTTGGACACATACCAAGTTTAGCTCAGTTCTGGGCATCTTTGAAATACCTATACAAACTTGTTCCTACATAGTAACTTGCAACTTTGAATGAGAATGTGCTAGCTTACAGCAACGTGCTATATGTTCTAAATGCCCGAATTGGGAATCTGTGTCAAAACTTTGTTAGGAATTATGTGATCCTTACTAGCTGGAAGTAAGGGAGATGGGGCATGAAGTTATTTCTTGGAGTTGGAGACATACCAATTTTAGCTCAGTTCTGGGCATCTTTGAAATACCTATACAAACTTGTTCCTACCTAGTAACTTGCAACTTTGAATGAGAATGTGCTTGCTTGCAGCAACGTGCTATATGTTCTGAATGCCCGAATTGTGAATCTGTGTCAAAACTTTGTTAGGAATTATGCGATCCTTACTAGCTGGAAGTAAGGGAGATGGGGCATGAAGTTATTTCTAGGAGTTGGACACATACCAAGTTTAGCTCAGTTCTGGGCATCTTTGAAATACCTATACAAACTTGTTCCTACATAGTAACTTGCATCTTTGAATGAGAATGTGCTTGCTTACAGCAACGTACTATATGTTCTGAATGCCGGAATTGGCAATCTGTGTCAAAACTTTGTTAAGAATTATGTGATCCTTACTAGCTGGAAGTAAGGGAGATGGGGCATGAAGTTATTTCTAGGAGTTGGACACATACCAAGTTTAGCTCAGTTCTGGGCATCTTTGAAATACCTATATAAACTTGTTCCTACATAGTAACTTGCAACTTTGAATGAAAATGTGCTTGATTACAGCAACGTGCTATATGTTCTGAATGCCCGAATTGGGAATCTGTGTCAAATCTTTGTTAGGAATTATGTGATCCTTACTAGCTGGAAGTAAGGGAGATGGGGCATGAAGTTATTTCTAGGAGTTGGACACATACCAAGTTTAGCTCAGTTCTGGGCATCTTTGAAATACCTATACAAACTTGTTCCTACATAGTAACTTGCATCTTTGAATGAGAATCTGCTTGCTTACAGCAACGTGCTATATGTTCTGAATGCCCGAATTGGGAATCTGTGTCAAAACTTTGTTAGGAATTATGTGATCCTTACTAGCTGGAAGTAAGGGAGATGGGGCATGAAGTTATTTCTAGGAGTTGGACACATACCAAGTTTAGCTCAGTTCTGGGCATCTTTGAAATACCTATACAAACTTGTTCCTACATAGTAACTTGCATCTTTGAATGAGAATCTGCTTGCTTACAGCAACGTGCTATATGTTCTGAATGCCCGAATTGGCAATCTGTGTCAAAACTTTGTTAGGAATTATGTGATCCTTACTAGCTGGAAGTAAGGGAGATGGGGCATGAAGTTATTTCTAGGAGTTGGACACATACCAAGTTTAGCTCAGTTCTGGGCATCTTTGAAATACCTATACAAACTTGTTCCTACATAGTAACTTGCATCTTTGAATGAGAATGTGCTTGCTTGCAGCAACGTGCTATATGTTCTGAATGCCCGAATTGGCAATCTGTGTCAAAACTTTGTTAGGAATTATGTGATCCTTACTAGCTGGAAGTAAGGGAGATGGGGCATGAAGTTATTTCTAGGAGTTGGACACATACCAAGTTTAGCTCAGTTCTGGGCATCTTTGAAATACCTATACAAACTTGTTCCTACCTAGTAACTTGCATCTTTGAATGAGAATGTGCTTGCTTACAGCAACGTGCTATATGTTCTGAATGCCCGATTTGGGAATCTGTGTCAAAACTTTGTTAGGAATTATGTGATCCTTACTAGCTGGAAGTAAGGGAGATGGGGCATGAAGTTATTTCTAGGAGTTGGACACATACCAAGTTTAGCTCAGTTCTGGGCATCTTTGAAATACCTATACAAACTTGTTCCTACATAGTAACTTGCAACTTTGAATGAGAATGTGCTTGCTTACAGCAACGTGCTATATGTTCTGAATGCCCGAATTGGGAATCTGTGTCAAAACCTTGTTAGGAATTATGTGATCCTTACTAGCTGGAAGTAAGGGAGATGGGGCATGAAGTTATTTCTAGGAGTTGGACACATACCAAGTTTAGCTCAGTTCTGGGCATCTTTGAAATACCTATACAAACTTGTTCCTACATAGTAACTTGCATCTTTGAATGAGAATGTGCTTGCCTACAGCAACGTGCTATATGTTCTGAATGCCCGAATTGGCAATCTGTGTCAAAACTTTGTTAGGAATTATGTGATCCTTACTAGCTGGAAGTAAGGGAGATGGGGCATGAAGTTATTTCTAGGAGTTGGACACATACCAAGTTTAGCTCAGTTCTGGGCATCTTTGAAATACCTATACAAACTTGTTCCTACATAGTAACTTGCAACTTTGAATGAGAATGTGCTTGCTTGCAGCAACGTGCTATATGTTCTGAATCCCTGAATAGGGAATCTGTGTCAAAACTTTGTTAGGAATTATGTGATCCATACTAGCTGGAAGTAAGGGAGATGGGGCATGAAGTTATTTCTAGGAGTTGGACACATACCAAGTTTAGCTCAGTTATGGGCATCTTTGAAAAAGCTATACAAACTTGTTCCTACCTAGTAACTTGCATCTTTGAATGAGAATGTGCTTGCTTACAGCAACGTGCTATATGTTCTGAATGCCCGAATAGGGAATCTGTGTCAAAACTTTGTTAGGAATTATGTGATCCTTACTAGCTGGAAGTAAGGGAGATGGGGCATGAAGTTATTTCTAGGAGTTGGACACATATCAAGTTTAGCTCAGTTCTGGGCATCTTTGAAATACCTATATAAACTTGTTCCTACATAGTAACTTGCAACTTTGAATGAGAATGTGCTTGCCTACAGCAACGTGCTATATGTTCTGAATGCCCGAATTGGGAATCTGTGTCAAAACTTTGTTAGGAATTATGTGATCCTTACTAGCTGGAAGTAAGGGAGATGGGGCATGAAGTTATTTCTTGGAGTTGAACACATACCAAGTTTAGCTCAGTTCTGGGCATCTTTGAAATACCTATACAAACTTGTTCCTACATAGTAACTTGCAACTTTGAATGAGAATGTGCTTGCTTGCAGCAACGTGCTATATGTTCTGAATGCCCGATTTGGGAATCTGTGTCAAAACTTTGTTAGGAATTATGTGATCCTTACTAGCTGGAAGTAAGGGAGATGGAGCATGAAGTTATTTCTAGGAGTTGGACACATACCAAGTTTAGCTCAGTTCTGGGCATCTTTGAAATACCTATACAAACTTGTTCCTACATAGTAACTTGCATCTTTGAATGAGAATGTGCTTGCTTACAGCAACGTGCTATATGTTCTGAATGCCCGAATTGGCAATCTGTGTCAAAACTTTGTTAGGAATTATGTGATCCTTACTAGCTGGAAGTAAGGGAGATGGGGCATGAAGTTATTTCTAGGAGTTGGACACATACCAAGTTAAGCTCAGTTCTGGGCATCTTTGAAATACCTATACAAACTTGTTCCTACATAGTAACTTGCATCTTTGAATGAGAATGTGCTTGCTTACAGCAACGTGCTATATGTTCTGAATGCCCGAATTGGCAATCTGTGTCAAAACTTTGTTAGGAATTATGTGATCCTTACTAGCTGGAAGTAAGGGAGATGGGGCATGAAGTTATTTCTAGGAGTTGGACACATACCAAGTTTAGCTCAGTTCTGGGCATCTTTGAAATACCTATACAAACTTGTTCCTACATAGTAACTTGCATCTTTGAATGAGAATGTGCTTGCTTACAGCAACGTGCTATATGTTCTGAATGCCCGAATTGGGAATCTGTGTCAAAACTTTGTTAGGAATTATGTGATCCTTACTAGCTGGAATTAAGGGAGATGGGGCATGAAGTTATTTCTAGGAGTTGCACACATACCAAGTTTAGCTCAGTTCTGGGCATCTTTGAAATACCTATACAAACTTGTTCCTACATAGTAACTTGCATCTTTGAATGAGAATGTGCTTGCTTACAGCAACGTGCTATATGTTCTGAATGCCCGAATTGGGAATCTGTGTCAAAACTTTGTTAGGAATTATGTGATCCTTACTAGCTGGAAGTAAGGGAGATGGGGCATGAAGTTATTTCTAGGAGTTGGACACATACCAAGTTTAGCTCAGTTCTGGGCATCTTTGAAATACCTATACAAACTTGTTCCTACATAGTAACTTGCATCTTTGAATGAGAATCTGCTTGCTTACAGCAACGTGCTATATGTTCTGAATGCCCGAATTGGGAATCTGTGTCAAAACTTTGTTAGGAATTATGTGATCCGTACTAGCTGGAAGTAAGGCAGATGGGGCATGAAGTTATTTCTAGGAGTTGGACACATACCAAGTTTAGCTCAGTTCTGGGCATCTTTGAAATACCTATACAAACTTGCTCCTACATAGTAACTTGCAACTTTGAATGAGAATGTGCTTGCTTACAGCAACGTGCTATATGTTCTGAATGCCCGAATTGGGAATCTGTGTCAAAACTTTGTTAGGATTTATGTGATCCTTACTAGCTGGAAGTAAGGGAGATGGGGCATGAAGTTATTTCTTGGAGTTGGAGACATACCAAGTTTAGCTCAGTTCTGGGCATCTTTGAAATACCTATACAAACTTGTTCCTACATAGTAACTTGCATCTTTGAATGAGAATGTGCTTGCTTACAGCAACGTGCTATATGTTCTGAATGCCCGAATTGGCAATCTGTGTCAAAACTTTGTTAGGAATTATGTGATCCTTACTAGCTGGAAGTAAGGGAGATGGGGCATGAAGTTATTTCTAGGAGTTGGACACATACCAAGTTTAGCTCAGTTCTGGGCATCTTTGAAATACCTATACAAACTTGTTCCTACCTAGTAACTTGCATCTTTGAATGAGAATATGCTTGCTTACAGCAACGTGCTACATGTTCTGAATGGCCGAATAGGGAATCTGTGTCAAAACTTTGTTAGGAATTATGTGATCCTTACAAGCTGGAAGTAAGGGAGATGGGGCATGAAGTTATTTCTAGGAGTTGGACACATACCAAGTTTAGCTCAGTTCTGCGCATCTTTGAAATACCTATACAAACTTGTTCCTACCTAGTAACTTGCATCTTTGAATGAGAATGTGCTTGCTTACAGCAACGTGCTATATGTTCTGAATGCCCGAATTGGGAATCTGTGTCAAAACTTTGTTAGGAATTATGTGATCCTTACTAGCTGGAAGTAAGGGAGATGGCACATGAAGTTATTTCTTGGAGTTTGAGACATACCAAGTTTAGCTCAGTTCTGGGCATCTTTGAAATACCTATACAAACTTGTTCCTACATAGTAACTTGCATCTTTGAATGAGAATGTGCTTGCCTACAGCAACGTGCTATATGTTCTGAATGCCCGAATTGGCAATCTGTGTCAAAACTTTGTTAGGAATTATGTGATCCTTACTAGCTGGAAGTAAGGGAGATGGGGCATGAAGTTATTTCTAGGAGTTGGACACATACCAAGTTTAGCTCAGTTCTGGGCATCTTTGAAATACCTATACAAACTTGTTCCTACCTAGTAACTTGCATCTTTGAATGAGAATGTGCTTGCTTACAGCAACGTGCTATATGTTCTGAATGCCCGAATTGGGAATCTGTGTCAAAACTTTGTTCGGAATTATGTGATCCTTACTAGCTGGAAGTAAGGGAGATGGGGCATGAAGTTATTTCTAGGAGTTGGACACATACCAAGTTTAGCTCAGTTCTGGGCATCTTTGAAATACCTATACAAACTTGTTCCTACATAGTAACTTGCAACTTTGAATGAGAATGTGCTTGCTTACAGCAACGTGCTATATGTTCTGAATGCCCGAATTGGGAATCTGTGTCAAAACTTTGTTAGGAATTATGTGATCCTTACTAGCTGGAAGTAAGGGAGATGGGGCATGAAGTTATTTCTAGGAGTTGGACACATACCAAGTTTAGCTCAGTTCTGGGCATCTTTGAAATACCTATACAAACTTGTTCCTACCTAGTAACTTGCATCTTTGAATGAGAATCTGCTTGCTTACAGCAACGTGCTATATGTTCTGAATGCCCGAATTGGGAATCTGTGTCAAAACTTTGTTAGGAATTATGTGATCCTTACTAGCTGGAAGTAAGGGAGATGGGGCATGAAGTTATTTCTAGGAGTTGGACACATACCAAGTTTAGCTCAGTTCTGGGCATCTTTGAAATACCTATACAAACTTGTTCCTACCTAGTAACTTGCATCTTTGAATGAGAATCTGCTTGCTTACAGCAACGTGCTATATGTTCTGAATGCCCGAATTGGCAATCTGTGTCAAAACTTTGTTAGGAATTATGTGATCCTTACTAGCTGGAAGTAAGGGAGATGGGGCATGAAGTTATTTCTAGGAGTTGGACACATACCAAGTTTAGCTCAGTTCTGGGCATCTTTGAAATACCTATACAAACTTGTTCCTACATAGTAACTTGCAACTTTGAATGAGAATGTGCTTGCTTACAGCAACGTGCTATATGTTCTGAATGCCCGAATAGGGAATCTGTGTCAAAACTTTGTTAGGAATTATGTGATCCTTACTAGCTGGAAGTAAGGGAGATGGGGCATGAAGTTATTTCTAGGAGTTGGACACATACCAAGTTTAGCTCAGTTCTGGGCATCTTTGAAAAACCTATACAAACTTGTTCCTACATAGTAACTTGCAACTTTGAATGAGAATGTGCTTGCTTACAGCAACGTGCTATATGTTCTGAATGCCCGAATTGGGAATCTGTGTCAAAACTTTGTTAGGAATTATGTGATCCTTACTAGCTGGAAGTAAGGGAGATGGGGCATGAAGTTATTTCTAGGAGTTGGACACATACCAAGTTTAGCTCAGTTCTGGGCATCTTTGAAATACCTATACAAACTTGTTCCTACATAGTAACTTGCAACTTTGAATGAGAATGTGCTTGCTTACAGCAACGTGCTATATGTTCTGAATGCCCGAATTGGGAATCTGTTTCAAAACTTTGTTAGGAATTATGTGATCCTTACTAGCTGGAAGTAAGGGAGATGGGGCATGAAGTTATTTCTAGGAGTTGGACACATACCAAGTTTAGCTCAGTTCTGGGCATCTTTGAAATACCTATACAAACTTGTTCCTACATAGTAACTTGCAACTTTGAATGAGAATGTGCTTGCTTACAGCAACGTGCTATATGATCTTAATGCCCGAATTGGGAATCTGTGTCAAAACTTTGTTAGGAATTATGTGATCCTTACTAGCTGGAAGTAAGGGAGATGGGGCATGAAGTTATTTCTAGGAGTTGGACACATACCAAGTTTAGCTCAGTTCTGGGCATCTTTGAAATACCTATACAAACTTGTTCCTACATAGTAACTTGCAACTTTGAATGAGAATGTGCTTGCTTACAGCAACGTGCTATATGTTCTGAATGCCCGAATTGGGAATCTGTGTCAAAACTTTGTTAGGAATTATGTGATCCTTACTAGCTGGAAGTAAGGGAGATGGGGCATGAAGTTATTTCTGGGAGTTGGACACATACCAAGTTTAGCTCAGTTCTGGGCATCTTTGAAATACCTATACAAACTTGTTCCTACATAGTAACTTGCAACTTTGAATGAGAAAGTGCTTGCCTACAGCAACGTGCTATATGTTCTGAATGCCCGAATTGGGAATCTGTGTCAAAACTTTGTTAGGAATTATGTGATCCTTACTAGCTGGAAGTAAGGCAGATGGGGCATGAAGTTATTTCTAGGAGTTGGACACATACCAAGTTTAGCTCAGTTCTGTGCATCTTTGAAATACCTATACAAACTTGTTCCTACATAGTAACTTGCAACTTTGAATGAGAATGTGCTTGCTTACAGCAACGTGCTATATGTTCTGAATGCCCGAATTGGGAATCTGTGTCAAAACTTTGTTAGGAATTATGTGATCCTTACTAGCTGGAAGTAAGGGAGATGGGGCATGAAGTTATTTCTAGGAGTTGGACACATACCAAGTTTAGCTCAGTTCTGGGCATCTTTGAAATACCTATACAAACTTGTTCCTACATAGTAACTTGCAACTTTGAATGAGAATGTGCTTGCTTACAGCAACGTGCTATATGTTCTGAATGCCCGAATTGGGAATCTGTGTCAAAACTTTGTTAGGAATTATGTGATCCTTACTAGCTGGAAGTAAGGGAGATGGGGCTTGAAGTTATTTCTTGGAGTTGGAGACATACCAAGTTTAGCTCAGTTCTGGGCATCTTTGAAATACCTATACAAACTTGTTCCTACATAGTAACTTGCAACTTTGAATGAGAATGTGCTTGCTTACAGCAACGTTCTATATGTTCTGAATGCCCGAATTGGCAATCTGTGTCAAAACTTTGTTAGGAATTATGTGATCCTTACTAGCTGGAAGTAAGGGAGATGGGGCATGAAGTTATTTCTTGGAGTTGGACACATACCAAGTTTAGCTCAGTTCTGGGCATCTTTGAAATACCTATACAAACTTGTTCCTACCTAGTAACTTGCATCTTTGAATGAGAATATGCTTGCTTACAGCAACGTGCTATATGTTCTGAATACCCGAATAGGGAATCTGTGTCAAAACTTTGTTAGGAATTATGTGATCCTTACAAGCTGGAAGTAAGGGAGATGGGGCATGAAGTTATTTCTAGGAGTTGGACACATACCAAGTTTAGCTCAGTTCTGGGCATCTTTGAAATACCTATACAAACTTGTTCCTACCTAGTAACTTGCATCTTTGAATGAGAATGTGCTTGCTTACAGCAACGTGCTATATGTTCTGAATGCCCGAATTGGGAATCTGTGTCAAAACTTTGTTAGGAATTATGTGATCCTTACTAGCTGGAAGTAAGGGAGATGGGGCATGAAGTTATTTCTAGGAGTTGGACACATACCAAGTTTAGCTCAGTTCTGGGCATCTTTGAAATACCTATACAAACTTGTTCCTACCTAGTAACTTGCATCTTTGAATGAGAATGTGCTTGCTTACAGCAACGTGCTATATGTTCTGAATGCCCGAATTGGCAATCTGTGTCAAAACTTTGTTAGGAATTATGTGATCCTTACTAGCTGGAAGTAAGGGAGATGGGGCATGAAGTTATTTCTAGGAGTTGGACACATACCAAGTTTAGCTCAGTTCTGGGCATCTTTGAAATACCTATACAAACTTGTTCCTACCTAGTAACTTGCATCTTTGAATGAGAATCTGCTTGCTTACAGCAACGTGCTATATGTTCTGAATGCCCGAATTGGGAATGTGTGTCAAAACTTTGTTAGGAATTATGTGATCCTTACTAGCTGGAAGTAAGGGAGATGGGGCATGAAGTTATTTCTAGGAGTTGGACACATACCAAGTTTAGCTCAGTTCTGGGCATCTTTGAAATACCTATACAAACTTGTTCCTACCTAGTAACTTGCATCTTTGAATGAGAATGTGCTTGCTTACAGCAACGTGCTATATGTTCTGAATGCCCGAATTGGCAATCTGTGTCAAAACTTTGTTAGGAATTATGTGATCCTTACTAGCTGGAAGTAAGGGAGATGGGGCATGAAGTTATTTCTAGGAGTTGGACACATACCAAGTTTAGCTCAGTTCTGGGCATCTTTGAAATACCTATACAAACTTGTTCCTACATAGTAACTTGCAACTTTGAATGAGAATGTGCTTGCTTACAGCAACGTGCTATATGTTCTGAATGCCCGAATTGGCAATCTGTGTCAAAACTTTCTTAGGAATTATGTGATCCTTACTAGCTGGAAGTAAGGGAGATGGGGCATGAAGTTATTTCCAGGAGTTGGACACATACCAAGTTTAGCTCAGTTCTGGGTATCTTTGAAATACCTATACAAACTTGTTCCTACAGGGTAACTTGCAACTTTGAATGAGAATGTGCTTGCTTACAGCAACGTGCTATATGTTCTGAATGCCCGAATTGGGAATCTGTGTCAAAACTTTGTTAGGAATTATGTGATCCTTACTAGCTGGAAGTAAGGGAGATGGGGCATGAAGTTATTTCTAGGAGTTGGACACATACCAAGTTTAGCTCAGTTCTGGGCATCTTTGAAATACCTATACAAACTTGTTTCTACATAGTAACTTGCAACTTTGAATGAGAATGTGCTTGCTTACAGCAACGTGCTATATGTTCTGAATGCCCGAATTGGGAATCTGTGTCAAAACTTTGTTAGGAATTATGTGATCCTTACTAGCTGGAAGTAAGGGAGATGGGGCATGAAGTTATTTCTAGGAGTTGGACACATACCAAGTTTAGCTCAGTTCTGGGCATCTTTGAAATACCTATACAAACTTGTTCCTACATAGTAACTTGCATCTTTGAATGAGAATCTGATTGCTTACAGCAACGTGCTATATGTTCTGAATGCCCGAATTGGGAATCTGTGTCAAAACTTTGTTAGGAATGATGTGATCCTTACTAGCTGGAAGTAAGGGAGATGGGGCATGAAGTTATTTCTAGGAGTTTGACACATACCAAGTTTAGCTCAGTTCTGGGCATCTTTGAAATACCTATACAAACTTGTTCCTACATAGTAACTTGCAACTTTGAATGAAAATGTGCTTGCTTAGAGCAACGTGCTATATGTTCTGAATGCCCGAATTGGGAATCTGTGTCAAAATTTTGTTAGGAATTATGTGATCCTTACTAGCTGGAAGTAAGGGAGATGGGGCATGAAGTTATTTCTAGGAGTTGGACACATACCAAGTTTAGCTCAGTTCTGGGCATCTTTGAAATACCTATACAAACTTGTTCCTACATAGTAACTTGCAACTTTGAATGAGAATGTGCTTGCTTGCAGCAACGTGCTATATGTTCTGAATGCCCGAATTGTGAATCTGTGTCAAAACTTTGTTAGGAATTATGCGATCCTTACTAGCTGGAAGTAAGGGCGATGGGGCATGAAGTTATTTCTAGGAGTTGGACACATACCAAGTTTAGCTCAGTTCTGGGCATCTTTGAAATACCTATACAAACTTGTTCCTACATAGTAACTTGCATCTTTGAATGAGAATGTGCTTGCTTACAGCAACGTGCTATATGTTCTGAATGCCGGAATTGGCAATCTGTGTCAAAACTTTGTTAGGAATTATGTGATCCTTTCTAGCTGGAAGTAAGGGAGATGGGGCATGAAGTTATTTCTAGGAGTTGGACACATACCAAGTTTAGCTCAGTTCTGGGCATCTTTGAAATACCTATACAAACTTGTTCCTACATAGTAACTTGCAACTTTGAATGAAAATGTGCTTGATTACAGCAACGTGCTATATGTTTTGAATGCCCGAATTGGGAATCTGTGTCAAATCTTTGTTAGGAATGATGTGATCCTTACTAGCTGGAAGTAAGGGAGATGGGGCATGAAGTTATTTCTAGGAGTTGGACACATACCAAGTTTAGCTCAGTTCTGGGCATCTTTGAAATACCTATACAAACTTGTTCCTACATAGTAACTTGCATCTTTGAATGAGAATGTGCTTGCTTACAGCAACGTGCTATATGTTCTGAATGCCCGAATTGGGAATCTGTGTCAAAACTTTGTTAGGAATTATGTGATCCTTACTAGCTGGAAGTAAGGGAGATGGGGCATGAAGTTATTTCTAGGAGTTGGACACATACCAAGTTTAGCTCAGTTCTGGGCATCTTTGAAATACCTATACAAACTTGTTCCTACATAGTAACTTGCATCTTTGAATGAGAATCTGCTTGCTTACAGCAACGTGCTATATGTTCTGAATGCCCGAATTGGCAATCTGTGTCAAAACTTTGTTAGGAATTATGTGATCCTTACTAGCTGGAAGTAAGGGAGATGGGGCATGAAGTTATTTCTAGGAGTTGGACACATACCAAGTTTAGCTCAGTTCTGGGCATCTTTGAAATACCTATACAAACTTGTTCCTACATAGTAACTTGCAACTTTGAATGAGAATGTGCTTGCTTGCAGCAACGTGCTATATGTTCTGAATGCCCGAATAGGGAATCTGTGTCAAAACTTTGTTAGGAATTATGTGATCCTTACTAGCTGGAAGTAAGGGAGATGGGGCATGAAGTTATTTCTAGGAGTTGGACACATACCAAGTTTAGCTCAGTTCTGGGCATCTTTGAAATACCTATACAAACTTGTTCCTACCTAGTAACTTGCATCTTTGAATGAGAATGTGCTTGCTTACAGCAACGTGCTATATGTTCTGAATGCCCGAATTGGGAATCTGTGTCAAAACTTTGTTAGGAATTATGTGATCCTTACTAGCTGGAAGTAAGGGAGATGGGGCATGAAGTTATTTCTAGGAGTTGGACACATACCAAGTTTAGCTCAGTTCTGGGCATCTTTGAAATACCTATACAAACTTGTTCCTACCTAGTAACTTGCATCTTTGAATGAGAATGTGCTTGCTTACAGCAACGTGCTATATGTTCTGAATGCCCGAATTGGCAATCTGTGTCAAAACTTTGTTAGGAATTATGTGATCCTTACTAGCTGGAAGTAAGGGAGATGGGGCATGAAGTTATTTCTAGGAGTTGGACACATACCAAGTTTAGCTCAGTTCTGGGCATCTTTGAAATACCTATACAAACTTGTTCCTACCTAGTAACTTGCATCTTTGAATGAGAATCTGCTTGCTTACAGCAACGTGCTATATGTTCTGAATGCCCGAATTGGGAATCTGTGTCAAAACTTTGTTAGGAATTATGTGATCCTTACTAGCTGGAAGTAAGGGAGATGGGGCATGAAGTTATTTCTAGGAGTTGGACACATACCAAGTTTAGCTCAGTTCTGGGCATCTTTGAAATACCTATACAAACTTGTTCCTACCTAGTAACTTGCATCTTTGAATGAGAATGTGCTTGCTTACAGCAACGTGCTATATGTTCTGAATGCCCGAATTGGCAATCTGTGTCAAAACTTTGTTAGGAATTATGTGATCCTTACTAGCTGGAAGTAAGGGAGATGGGGCATGAAGTTATTTCTAGGAGTTGGACACATACCAAGTTTAGCTCAGTTCTGGGCATCTTTGAAATACCTATACACACTTGTTCCTACATAGTAACTTGCAACTTTGAATGAGAATGTGCTTGCTTACAGCAACGTGCTATATGTTCTGAATGCCCGAATTGGCAATCTGTGTCAAAACTTTCTTAGGAATTATGTGATCCTTACTAGCTGGAAGTAAGGGAGATGGGGCATGAAGTTATTTCTAGGAGTTGGACACATACCAAGTTTAGCTCAGTTCTGGGCATCTTTGAAATACCTATACAAACTTGTTCCTACCTAGTAACTTGCATCTTTGAATGAGAATCTGCTTGCTTACAGCAACGTGTTATATGTTCTGAATGCCCGAATTGGGAATCTGTGTCAAAACTTTGTTAGGAATTATGTGATCCTTACTAGCTGGAAGTAAGGGAGATGGGGCATGAAGTTATTTCTAGGAGTTGGACACATACCAAGTTTAGCTCAGTTCTGGGCATCTTTGAAATACCTATACAAACTTGTTCCTACCTAGTAACTTGCATCTTTGAATGAGAATGTGCTTGCTTACAGCAACGTGCTATATGTTCTGAATGCCCGAATTGGCAATCTGTGTCAAAACTTTGTTAGGAATTATGTGATCCTTACTAGCTGGAAGTAAGGGAGATGGGGCATGAAGTTATTTCTAGGAGTTGGACACATACCAAGTTTAGCTCAGTTCTGGGCATCTTTGAAATACCTATACACACTTGTTCCTACATAGTAACTTGCAACTTTGAATGAGAATGTGCTTGCTTACAGCAACGTGCTATATGTTCTGAATGCCCGAATTGGCAATCTGTGTCAAAACTTTCTTAGGAATTATGTGATCCTTACTAGCTGGAAGTAAGGGAGATGGGGCATGAAGTTATTTCTAGGAGTTGGACACATACCAAGTTTAGCTCAGTTCTGGGCATCTTTGAAATACCTATACAAACTTGTTCCTACAGGGTAACTTGCAACTTTGAATGAGAATGTGCTTGCTTACAGCAACGTGCTATATGTTCTGAATGCCCGAATTGGGAATCTGTGTCAAAACTTTGTTAGGAATTATGTGATCCTTACTAGCTGGAAGTAAGGGAGATGGGGCATGAAGTTATTTCTAGGAGTTGGACACATACCAAGTTTAGCTCAGTTCTGGGCATCTTTGAAATACCTATACAAACTTGTTTCTACATAGTAACTTGCAACTTTGAATGAGAATGTGCTTGCTTACAGCAACGTGCTATATGTTCTGAATGCCCGAATTGGGAATCTGTGTCAAAACTTTGTTAGGAATTATGTGATCCTTACTAGCTGGAAGTAAGGGAGATGGGGCATGAAGTTATTTCTAGGAGTTGGACACATACCAAGTTTAGCTCAGTTCTGGGCATCTTTGAAATACCTATACAAACTTGTTCCTACATAGTAACTTGCATCTTTGAATGAGAATCTGATTGCTTACAGCAACGTGCTATATGTTCTGAATGCCCGAATTGGGAATCTGTGTCAAAACTTTGTTAGGAATGATGTGATCCTTACTAGCTGGAAGTAAGGGAGATGGGGCATGAAGTTATTTCTAGGAGTTGGACACATACCAAGTTTAGCTCAGTTCTGGGCATCTTTGAAATACCTATACAAACTTGTTCCTACATAGTAACTTGCAACTTTGAATGAAAATGTGCTTGCTTAGAGCAACGTGCTATATGTTCTGAATGCCCGAATTGGGAATCTGTGTCAAAACTTTGTTAGGAATTATGTGATCCTTACTAGCTGGAAGTAAGGGAGATGGGGCATGAAGTTATTTCTAGGAGTTGGACACATACCAAGTTTAGCTCAGTTCTGGGCATCTTTGAAATACCTATACAAACTTGTTCCTACATAGTAACTTGCAACTTTGAATGAGAATGTGCTAGCTTACAGCAACGTGCTATATGTTCTAAATGCCCGAATTGGGAATCTGTGTCAAAACTTTGTTAGGAATTATGTGATCCTTACTAGCTGGAAGTAAGGGAGATAGGGCATGATGTTATTTCTTGGAGTTGGAGACATACCAAGTTTAGCTCAGTTCTGGGCATCTTTGAAATACCTATACAAACTTGTTCCTACCTAGTAACTTGCAACTTTGAATGAGAATGTGCTTGCTTGCAGCAACGTGCTATATGTTCTGAATGCCCGAATTGTGAATCTGTGTCAAAACTTTGTTAGGAATTATGCGATCCTTACTAGCTGGAAGTAAGGGCGATGGGGCATGAAGTTATTTCTAGGAGTTGGACACATACCAAGTTTAGCTCAGTTCTGGGCATCTTTGAAATACCTATACAAACTTGTTCCTACATAGTAACTTGCATCTTTGAATGAGAATGTGCTTGCTTACAGCAACGTGCTATATGTTCTGAATGCCGGAATTGGCAATCTGTGTCAAAACTTTGTTAGGAATTATGTGATCCTTACTAGCTGGAAGTAAGGGAGATGGGGCATGAAGTTATTTCTAGGAGTTGGACACATACCAAGTTTAGCTCAGTTCTGGGCATCTTTGAAATACCTATATAAACTTGTTCCTACATAGTAACTTGCAACTTTGAATGAAAATGTGCTTGATTACAGCAACGTGCTATATGTTCTGAATGCCCGAATTGGGAATCTGTGTCAAATCATTGTTAGTTATTATGTGATCCTTACTAGCTGGAAGTAAGTGAGATGGGGCATGAAGTTATTTCTAGGAGTTGGACACATACCAAGTTTAGCTCAGTTCTGGGCATCTTTGAAATACCTATACAAACTTGTTCCTACATAGTAACTTGCATCTTTGAATGAGAATGTGCTTGCTTACAGCAACGTGCTATATGTTCTGAATGCCCGAATTGGGAATCTGTGTCAAAACTTTGTTAGGAATTATGTGATCCTTACTAGCTGGAAGTAAGGGAGATGGGGCATGAAGTTATTTCTAGGAGTTGGACACATACCAAGTTTAGCTCAGTTCTGGGCATCTTTGAAATACCTATACAAACTTGTTCCTACATAGTAACTTGCATCTTTGAATGAGAATGTGCTTGCTTACAGCAACGTGCTATATGTTCTGAATGCCCGAATTGGGAATCTGTGTCAAAACTTTGTTAGGAATTATGTGATCCTTACTAGCTGGAAGTAAGGGAGATGGGGCATGAAGTTATTTCTAGGAGTTGGACACATACCAAGTTTAGCTCAGTTCTGGGCATCTTTGAAATACCTATACAAACTTGTTCCTACCTAGTAACTTGCATCTTTGAATGAGAATGTGCTTGCTTACAGCAACGTGCTATATGTTCTGAATGCCCGATTTGGGAATCTGTGTCAAAACTTTGTTAGGAATTATGTGATCCTTACTAGCTGGAAGTAAGTGAGATGGGGCATGAAGTTATTTCTAGGAGTTGGACACATACCAAGTTTAGCTCAGTTCTGGGCATCTTTGAAATACCTATACAAACTTGTTCCTACATAGTAACTTGCAACTTTGAATGAGAATGTGCTTGCTTACAGCAACGTGCTATATGTTCTGAATGCCCGAATTGGGAATCTGTGTCAAAACCTTGTTAGGAATTATGTGATCCTTACTAGCTGGAAGTAAGGGAGATGGGGCATGAAGTTATTTCTAGGAGTTGGACACATACCAAGTTTAGCTCAGTTCTGGGCATCTTTGAAATACCTATACAAACTTGTTCCTACATAGTAACTTGCATCTTTGAATGAGAATGTGCTTGCCTACAGCAACGTGCTATATGTTCTGAATGCCCGAATTGGCAATCTGTGTCAAAACTTTGTTAGGAATTATGTGATCCTTACTAGCTGGAAGTAAGGGAGATGGGGCATGAAGTTATTTCTAGGAGTTGGACACATACCAAGTTTAGCTCAGTTCTGGGCATCTTTGAAATACCTATACAAACTTGTTCCTACATAGTAACTTGCAACTTTGAATGAGAATGTGCTTGCTTGCAGCAACGTGCTATATGTTCTGAATCCCCGAATAGGGAATCTGTGTCAAAACTTTGTTAGGAATTATGTGATCCTTACTAGCTGGAAGTAAGGGAGATGGAGCATGAAGTTATTTCTAGGAGTTGGACACATACCAAGTTTAGCTCAGTTCTGGGCATCTTTGAAAAAGCTATACAAACTTGTTCCTACCTAGTAACTTGCATCTTTGAATGAGAATGTGCTTGCTTACAGCAACGTGCTATATGTTCTGAATGCCCGAATAGGGAATCTGTGTCAAAACTTTGTTAGGAATTATGTGATCCTTACTAGCTGGAAGTAAGGGAGATGGGGCATGAAGTTATTTCTAGGAGTTGGACACATATCAAGTTTAGCTCAGTTCTGGGCATCTTTGAAATACCTATATAAACTTGTTCCTACATAGTAACTTGCAACTTTGAATGAGAATGTGCTTGCCTACAGCAACGTGCTATATGTTCTGAATGCCCGAATTGGGAATCTGTGTCAAAACTTTGTTAGGAATTATGTGATCCTTACTAGCTGGAAGTAAGGGAGATGGGGCATGAAGTTATTTCTTGGAGTTGAACACATACCAAGTTTAGCTCAGTTCTGGGCATCTTTGAAATACCTATACAAACTTGTTCCTACATAGTAACTTGCAACTTTGAATGAGAATGTGCTTGCTTGCAGCAACGTGCTATATATTCTGAATGCCCGATTTGGGAATCTGTGTCAAAACTTTGTTAGGAATTATGTGATCCTTACTAGCTGGAAGTAAGGGAGATGGAGCATGTAGTTATTTCTAGGAGTTGGACACATACCAAGTTTAGCTCAGTTCTGGGCATCTTTGAAATACCTATACAAACTTGTTCCTACATAGTAACTTGCATCTTTGAATGAGAATGTGCTTGCTTACAGCAACGTGCTATATGCTCTGAATGCCCGAATTGGCAATCTGTGTCAAAACTTTGTTAGGAATTATGTGATCCTTACTAGCTGGAAGTAAGGGAGATGGGGCATGAAGTTATTTCTACGAGTTGGACACATACCAAGTTTAGCTCAGTTCTGGGCATCTTTGAAATACCTATACAAACTTGTTCCTACCTAGTAACTTGCATCTTTGAATGAGAATGTGCTTGCTTACAGCAACGTGCTATATGTTCTGAATGCCCGAATTGGCAATCTGTGTCAAAACTTTGTTAGGAATTATGTGATCCTTACTAGCTGGAAGTAAGGGAGATGGGGCATGAAGTTATTTCTAGGAGTTGGACACATACCAAGTTTAGCTCAGTTCTGGGCATCTTTGAAATACCTATACAAACTTGTTCCTACATAGTAACTTGCATCTTTGAATGAGAATGTGCTTGCTTACAGCAACGTGCTATATGTTCTGAATGCCCGAATTGGGAATCTGTGTCAAAACTTTGTTAGGAATTATGTGATCCTTACTAGCTGGAAGTAAGGGAGATGGGGCATGAAGTTATTTCTAGGAGTTGGACACATACCAAGTTTAGCTCAGTTCTGGGCATCTTTGAAATACCTATACAAACTTGTTCCTACATAGTAACTTGCATCTTTGATTGAGAATGTGCTTGCTTGCAGCAACGTGCTATATGTTCTGAATGCCCGAATTGGCAATCTGTGTCAAAACTTTGTTAGGAATTATGTGATCCTTCTAGCTGGAAGTAAGGGAGATGGGGCATGAAGTTATTTCTAGGAGTTGGACACATACCAAGTTTAGCTCAGTTCTGGGCATCTTTGAAATACCTATACAAACTTGTTGCTACATAGTAACTTGCATCTTTGAATGAGAATGTGCTTGCTTACAGCAACGTGCTATATGTTCTGAATGCCCGATTTGGGAATCTGTGTCAAAACTTTGTTAGGAATTATGTGATCCTTACTAGCTGGAAGTAAGGGAGATGGGGCATGAAGTTATTTCTAGGAGTTGGACACATACCAAGTTTAGCTCAGTTCTGGGCATCTTTGAAATACCTATACAAACTTGTTCCTACATAGTAACTTGCAACTTTGAATGAGAATGTGCTTGCTTACAGCAACGTGCTATATGTTCTGAATGCCCGAATTGGGAATCTGTGTCAAAACTTTGTTAGGAATTATGTGATCCTTACTAGCTGGAAGTAAGGGAGATGGGGCATGAAGTTATTTCTAGGAGTTGGACACATACCAAGTTTAGCTCAGTTCTGGGCATCTTTGAAATACCTATACAAACTTGTTCCTACATAGTAACTTGCATCTTTGAATGAGAATGTGCTTGCCTACAGCAACGTGCTATATGTTCTGAATGCCCGAATTGGCAATCTGTGTCAAAACTTTGTTAGGAATTATGTGATCCTTACTAGCTGGAAGTAAGTGAGATGGGGCATGAAGTTATTTCTAGGAGTTGGACACATACCAAGTTTAGCTCAGTTCTGGGCATCTTTGAAATACCTATACAAACTTGTTCCTACATAGTAACTTGCAACTTTGAATGAGAATGTGCTTGCTTGCAGCAACGTGCTATATGTTCTGAATCCCCGAATAGGGAATCTGTGTCAAAACTTTGTTAGGAATTATGTGATCCTTACTAGCTGGAAGTAAGGGAGATGGAGCATGAAGTTATTTCTAGGAGTTGGACACATACCAAGTTTAGCTCAGTTCTGGGCATCTTTGAAATACCTATACAAACTTGTTCCTACATAGTAACTTGCAACTTTGAATGAGAATGTGCTTGCTTGCAGCAACGTGCTATATATTCTGAATGCCCGATTTGGGAATCTGTGTCAAAACTTTGTTAGGAATTATGTGATCCTTACTAGCTGGAAGTAAGGGAGATGGAGCATGTAGTTATTTCTAGGAGTTGGACACATACCAAGTTTAGCTCAGTTCTGGGCATCTTTGAAATACCTATACAAACTTGTTCCTACATAGTAACTTGCATCTTTGAATGAGAATGTGCTTGCTTACAGCAACGTGCTATATGCTCTGAATGCCCGAATTGGCAATCTGTGTCAAAACTTTGTTAGGAATTATGTGATCCTTACTAGCTGGAAGTAAGGGAGATGGGGCATGAAGTTATTTCTAGGAGTTGGACACATACCAAGTTTAGCTCAGTTCTGGGCATCTTTGAAATACCTATACAAACTTGTTCCTACCTAGTAACTTGCATCTTTGAATGAGAATGTGCTTGCTTACAGCAACGTGCTATATGTTCTGAATGCCCGAATTGGCAATCTGTGTCAAAACTTTGTTAGGAATTATGTGATCCTTACTAGCTGGAAGTAAGGGAGATGGGGCATGAAGTTATTTCTAGGAGTTGGACACATACCAAGTTTAGCTCAGTTCTGGGCATCTTTGAAATACCTATACAAACTTGTTCCTACATAGTAACTTGCATCTTTGAATGAGAATGTGCTTGCTTACAGCAACGTGCTATATGTTCTGAATGCCCGAATTGGGAATCTGTGTCAAAACTTTGTTAGGAATTATGTGATCCTTACTAGCTGGAAGTAAGGGAGATGGGGCATGAAGTTATTTCTAGGAGTTGGACACATACCAAGTTTAGCTCAGTTCTGGGCATCTTTGAAATACCTATACAAACTTGTTCCTACATAGTAACTTGCATCTTTGATTGAGAATGTGCTTGCTTGCAGCAACGTGCTATATGTTCTGAATGCCCGAATTGGCAATCTGTGTCAAAACTTTGTTAGGAATTATGTGATCCTTACTAGCTGGAAGTAAGGGAGATGGGGCATGAAGTTATTTCTAGGAGTTGGACACATACCAAGTTTAGCTCAGTTCTGGGCATCTTTGAAATACCTATACAAACTTGTTGCTACATAGTAACTTGCATCTTTGAATGAGAATGTGCTTGCTTACAGCAACGTGCTATATGTTCTGAATGCCCGATTTGGGAATCTGTGTCAAAACTTTGTTAGGAATTATGTGATCCTTACTAGCTGGAAGTAAGGGAGATGGGGCATGAAGTTATTTCTAGGAGTTGGAGACCTACCAAGTTTAGCTCAGTTCTGGGCATCTTTGAAATACCTATACAAACTTGTTCCTACATAGTAACTTGCAACTTTGAATGAGAATGTGCTTGCTTACAGCAACGTGCTATATGTTCTGAATGCCCGAATTGGGAATCTGTGTCAAAACTTTGTTAGGAATTATGTGATCCTTACTAGCTGGAAGTAAGGGAGATGGGGCATGAAGTTATTTCTAGGAGTTGGACACATACCAAGTTTAGCTCAGTTCTGGGCATCTTTGAAATACCTATACAAACTTGTTCCTACATAGTAACTTGCATCTTTGAATGAGAATGTGCTTGCCTACAGCAACGTGCTATATGTTCTGAATGCCCGAATTGGCAATCTGTGTCAAAACTTTGTTAGGAATTATGTGATCCTTACTAGCTGGAAGTAAGTGAGATGGGGCATGAAGTTATTTCTAGGAGTTGGACACATACCAAGTTTAGCTCAGTTCTGGGCATCTTTGAAATACCTATACAAACTTGTTCCTACATAGTAACTTGCATCTTTGAATGAGAATGTGCTTGCTTACAGCAACGTGCTATATGTTCTGAATGCCCGAATTGGCAATCTGTGTCAAAACTTTGTTAGGAATTATGTGATCCTTACTAGCTGGAAGTAAGGGAGATGGGGCATGAAGTTATTTCTAGGAGTTGGACACATACCAAGTTTAGCTCAGTTCTGGGCATCTTTGAAATACCTATACAAACTTGTTCCTACATAGTAACTTGCAACTTTGAATGAGAATGTGCTTGCTTACAGCAACGTGCTATATGTTCTGAATGCCCGAATTGGGAATCTGTGTCAAAACCTTGTTAGGAATTATGTGATCCTTACTAGCTGGAAGTAAGGGAGATGGGGCATGAAGTTATTTCTAGGAGTTGGACACATACCAAGTTTAGCTCAGTTCTGGGCATCTTTGAAATACCTATACAAACTTGTTCCTACATAGTAACTTGCATCTTTGAATGAGAATGTGCTTGCCTACAGCAACGTGCTATATGTTCTGAATGCCCGAATTGGCAATCTGTGTCAAAACTTTGTTAGGAATTATGTGATCCTTACTAGCTGGAAGTAAGGGAGATGGAGCATGAAGTTATTTCTAGGAGTTGGACACATACCAAGTTTAGCTCAGTTCTGGGCATCTTTGAAATACCTATACAAACTTGTTCCTACATAGTAACTTGCAACTTTGAATGACAATGTGCTTGCTTGCAGCAACGTGCTATATGTTCTGAATGCCCGATTTGGGAATCTGTGTCAAAACTTTGTTAGGAATTATGTGATCCTTACTAGCTGGAAGTAAGGGAGATGGAGCATGAAGTTATTTCTAGGAGTTGGACACATACCAAGTTTAGCTCAGTTCTGGGCATCTTTGAAATACCTATACAAACTTGTTCCTACATAGTAACTTGCATCTTTGAATGAGAATGTGCTTGCTTACAGCAACGTGCTATATGTTCTGAATGCCCGAATTGGGAATCTGTGTCAAAACTTTGTTAGGAATTATGTGATCCTTACTAGCTGGAAGTAAGGGAGATGGGGCATGAAGTTATTTCTAGGAGTTGGACACATACCAAGTTTAGCTCAGTTCTGGGCATCTTTGAAATACCTATACAAACTTGTTCCTACATAGTAACTTGCATCTTTGAATGAGAATGTGCTTGCTTACAGCAACGTGCTATATGTTCTGAATGCCCGAATTGGCAATCTGTGTCAAATCTTTGTTAGGAATTATGTGATCCTTACTAGCTGGAAGTAAGGGAGATGGGGCATGAAGTTATTTCTAGGAGTTGGACACATACCAAGTTTAGCTCAGTTCTGGGCATCTTTGAAATACCTATACAAACTTGTTCCTACATAGTAACTTGCATCTTTGAATGAGAATGTGCTTGCTTACAGCAACGTGCTATATGTTCTGAATGCCCGAATTGGGAATCTGTGTCAAAACTTTGTTAGGAATTATGTGATCCTTACAAGCTGGAAGTAAGGGAGATGGGGCATGAAGTTATTTCTAGGAGTTGGACACATACCAAGTTTAGCTCAGTTCTGGGCATCTTTGAAATACCTATAGAAACTTGTTCCTACATAGTAACTTGCATCTTTGAATGAGAATGTGCTTGCTTACAGCAACGTGCTATATGTTCTGAATGCCCGAATTGGGAATCTGTGTCAAAACTTTGTTAGGAATTATGTGATCCTTACTAGCTGGAAGTAAGGGAGATGGGGCATGAAGTTATTTCTAGGAGTTGGACACATACCAAGTTTAGCTCAGTTCAGGGCATCTTTGAAATACCTATACAAACTTGTTCCTACATAGTAACTTGCAACTTTGAATGAGAATGTGCTTGCTTGCAGCAACGTGCAATATGTTCTGAATGCCCGATTTGGGAATCTGTGTCAAAACTTTGTTAGGAATTATGTGATCCTTACTAGCTGGAAGTAAGGGAGATGGGGCATGAAGTTATTTCTAGGACTTCGACACATACCAAGTTTAGCTCAGTTCTGGGCATCTTTGAAATACCTATACAAACTTGTTCCTACATAGTAACTTGCAACTTTGAATGAGAATGTGCTTGCTTGCAGCAACGTGCTATATGTTCTGAATGCCCGAATTGGCAATCTGTGTCAAAACTTTGTTAGGAATTATGTGATCCTTACTAGCTGGAAGTAAGGGAGATGGGGCATGAAGTTATTTCTAGGAGTTCGACACATACCAAGTTTAGCTCAGTTCTGGGCATCTTTGAAATACCTATACAAACTTGTTCCTACATAGTAACTTGCATCTTTGAATGAGAATGTGCTTGCCTACAGCAACGTGCTATATGTTCTGAATGCCCGAATTGGGAATCTGTGTCAAAACATTGTTAGGAATTATGTGATCCTTACTAGCTGGAAGTAAGGGAGATGGGGCATGAAGTTATTTCTAGGAGTTGGACACATACCAAGTTTAGCTCAGTTCTGGGCATCTTTGAAATACCTATACAAACTTGTTCCTACATAGTAACTTGCATCTTTGAATGAGAATGTGCTTGCTTACAGCAACGTGCTATATGTTCTGAATGCCCGAATTGGGAATCTGTGTCAAAACTTTGTTAGGAATTATGTGATCCTTACTAGCTGGAAGTAAGGGAGATGGGGCATGAAGTTATTTCTAGGAGTTGGACACATACCAAGTTTAGCTCAGTTCTGGGCATCTTTGAAATACCTATACAAACTTGTTCCTACATAGTAACTTGCAACTTTGAATGAGAATGTGCTTGCCTACAGCAACGTGCTATATGTTCTGAATGCCCGAATTGGGAATCTGTGTCAAAACTTTGTTAGGAATTATGTGATCCTTACTAGCTGGAAGTAAGGGAGATGGGGCATGAAGTTATTTCTAGGAGTTGGACACATACCAAGTTTAGCTCAGTTCTGGGCATCTTTGAAATACCTATACAAACTTGTTCCTACATAGTAACTTGCAACTTTGAATGAGAATGTGCTTGCTTGCAGCAACGTGCTATATGTTCTGAATGCCCGATTTGGGAATCTGTGTCAAAACTTTGTTAGGAATTATGTGATCCTTACTAGCTGGAAGTAAGGGAGATGGAGCATGAAGTTATTTCTAGGAGTTGGAGACATACCAAGTTTAGCTCAGTTCTGGGCATCTTTGAAATACCTATACAAACTTGTTCCTACATAGTAACTTGCAACTTTGAATGAGAATGTGCTTGCTTACAGCAACGTGCTATATGTTCTGAATGCCCGAATTGGGAATCTGTGTCAAAACTTTGTTAGGAATTATGTGATCCTTACTAGCTGGAAGTAAGGGAAATGGGGCATGAAGTTATTTCTAGGAGTTGGACACATACCAAGTTTAGCTCAGTTCTGGGCATCTTTGAAATACCTATACAAACTTGTTCCTACATAGTAACTTGCAACTTTGAATGAGAATGTGCTTGCTTGCAGCAACGTGCTATATGTTCTGAATGCCCGATTTGGGAATCTGTGTCAAAACTTTGTTCGGAATTATGTGATCCTTACTAGCTGGAAGTAAGGGAGGTGGAGCATGAAGTTATTTCTTGGAGTTGGAGACATACCAAGTTTAGCTCAGTTCTGGGCATCTTTGAAATACCTATACAAACTTGTTCCTACATAGTAACTTGCAACTTTGAATGAGAATGTGTTGGCTTGCAGCAACGTGCTATATGTTCTGAATGCCCGAATTGGGAATCTGTGTCAAAACTTTGTTCGGAATTATGTGATCCTTACTAGCTGGAAGTAAGGGAGGTGAAGCATGAAGTTATTTCTAGGAGTTGGACACATACCAAGTTTAGC
The DNA here is from genome assembly GCF_020826845.1 of Diceros bicornis minor. Classification (NCBI taxonomy): domain Eukaryota; kingdom Metazoa; phylum Chordata; class Mammalia; order Perissodactyla; family Rhinocerotidae; genus Diceros; species Diceros bicornis. The sequence continues at coordinate 69,894,026 of NC_080753.1, read as the reverse complement.
TCAGTTCTGGGCATCTTTGAAATATCTATACAAACTTGTTCCTACATAGTAACTTGCATCTTTGAATGAGAATGTGCTTGCTTACAGCAACGTGCTATATGTTCTGAATGCCCGAATTGGCAATCTGTGTCAAAACTTTGTTAGGAATTATGTGATCCTTACTAGCTGGAAGTAAGGGAGATGGGGCATGAAGTTATTTCTAGGAGTTGGACACATACCAAGTTTAGCTCAGTTCTGGGCATCTTTGAAATACCTATACAAACTTGTTCCTACATAGTAACTTGCATCTTTGAATGAGAATCTGCTTGCTTACAGCAACGTGCTATATGTTCTGAATGCCCGAATTGGGAATCTGTGTCAAAACTTTGTTAGGAATTATGTGATCCTTACTAGCTGGAAGTAAGGGAGATGGGGCATGAAGTTATTTCTAGGAGTTGGACACATACCAAGTTTAGCTCAGTTCTGGGCATCTTTGAAATACCTATACAAACTTGTTCCTACATAGTAACTTGCAACTTTGAGAGAATGTGCTTGCTTACAGCAACGTGCTATATGTTCTGAATGCCCGAATTGGGAATCTGTGTCAAAACTTTGTTAGGAATTATGTGATCCTTACTAGCTGGAAGTAAGGGAGATGGGGCATGAAGTTATTTCTAGGAGTTGGACACATACCAAGTTTAGCTCAGTTCTGGGCATCTTTGAAATACCTATACAAACTTGTTCCTACATAGTAACTTGCATCTTTGAATGAGAATCTGCTTGCTTGCAGCAACGTGCTATATGTTCTGAATGCCCGATTTGGGAATCTGTGTCAAAACTTTGTTAGGAATTATGTGATCCTTACTAGCTGGAAGTAAGGGAGATGGAGCATGAAGTTATTTCTAGGAGTTGGACGCATACCAAGTTTAGCTCAGTTCTGGGCATCTTTGAAATACCTATACAAACTTGTTCCTACATAGTAACTTGCATCTTTGAATGAGAATGTGCTTGCCTACAGCAACGTGCTATATGTTCTGAATGCCCGAATTGGCAATCTGTGTCAAAACTTTGTTAGGAATTATGTGATCCTTACTAGCTGGAAGTAAGGGAGATGGGGCATGAAGTTATTTCTAGGAGTTGGACACATACCAAGTTTAGCTCAGTTCTGGGCATCTTTGAAATACCTATACAAACTTGTTCCTACATAGTAACTTGCAACTTTGAATGAGAATGTGCTTGCTTGCAGCAACGTGCTATATGTTCTGAATCCCCGAATAGGGAATCTGTGTCAAAACTTTGTTAGGAATTATGTGATCCTTACTAGCTGGAAGTAAGGGAGATGGAGCATGAAGTTATTTCTAGGAGTTGGACACATACCAAGTTTAGCTCAGTTCTGGGCATCTTTGAAAAAGCTATACAAACTTGTTCCTACCTAGTAACTTGCATCTTTGAATGAGAATGTGCTTGCTTGCAGCAACGTGCTATATGTTCTGAATGCCCGATTTGGGAATCTGAGTCAAAACTTTGTTAGGAATTATGTGATCCTTACTAGCTGGAAGTAAGGGAGATGGAGCATGAAGTTATTTCTAGGAGTTGGAGACATACCAAGTTTAGCTCAGTTCTGGGCATCTTTGAAATACCTATACAAACTTGTTCCTACATAGTAACTTGCATCTTTGAATGAGAATGTGCTTGCCTACAGCAACGTGCTATATGTTCTGAATGCCCGAATTGGGAATCTGTGTCAAAACTTTGTTAGGAATTATGTGATCCTTACTAGCTGGAAGTAAGGGAGATGGGGCATGAAGTTATTTCTAGGAGTTGGACACATACCAAGTTTAGCTCAGTTCTGGGCATCTTTGAAATACCTATACAAACTTGTTCCTACATAGTAACTTGCAACTTTGAATGAGAATGTGCTTGCTTGCAGCAACGTGCTATATGTTCTGAATCCCCGAATAGGGAATCTGTGTCAAAACTTTGTTAGGAATTATGTGATCCTTACTAGCTGGAAGTAAGGGAGATGGAGCATGAAGTTATTTCTAGGAGTTGGACACATACCAAGTTTAGCTCACTTCTGGGCATCTTTGAAAAAGCTATACAAACTTGTTCCTACCTAGTAACTTGCATCTTTGAATGAGAATGTGCTTGCTTACAGCAACGTGCTATATGTTCTGAATGCCCGAATAGGGAATCTGTGTCAAAACTTTGTTAGGAATTATGTGATCCTTACTAGCTGGAAGTAAGGGAGATGGGGCATGAAGTTATTTCTAGGAGTTGGACACATACCAAGTTTAGCTCAGTTCTGGGCATCTTTGAAATACCTATATAAACTTGTTCCTACATAGTAACTTGCAACTTTGAATGAGAATGTGCTTGCCTACAGCAACGTGCTATATGTTCTGAATGCCCGAATTGGGAATCTGTGTCAAAACTTTGTTAGGAATTATGTGATCCTTACTAGCTGGAAGTAAGGGAGATGGGGCATGAAGTTATTTCTTGGAGTTGGACACATACCAAGTTTAGCTCAGTTCTGGGCATCTTTGAAATACCTATACAAACTTGTTCCTACATAGTAACTTGCAACTTTGAATGAGAATGTGCTTGCTTGCAGCAACGTGCTATATGTTCTGAATGCCCGATTTGGGAATCTGTGTCAAAACTTTGTTAGGAATTATGTGATCCTTACTAGCTGGAAGTAAGGGAGATGGGGCATGAAGTTATTTCTTGGAGTTGGACACATACCAAGTTTAGCTCAGTTCTGGGCATCTTTGAAATACCTATACAAACTTGTTCCTACATAGTAACTTGCAACTTTGAATGAGAATGTGCTTGCTTGCAGCAACGTGCTATATGTTCTGAATGCCCGATTTGGGAATCTGTGTCAAAACTTTGTTAGGAATTATGTGATCCTTACTAGCTGGAAGTAAGGGAGATGGGGCATGAAGTTATTTCTAGGAGTTGGACACATACCAAGTTTAGCTCAGTTCTGGGCATCTTTGAAATACCTATACAAACTTGTTCCTACATAGTAACTTGCATCTTTGAATGAGAATGTGCTTGCTTACAGCAACGTGCTATATGTCCTGAATGCCCGATTTGGGAATCTGTGTCAAAACTTTGTTAGGAATTATGTGATCCTTACTAGCTGGAAGTAAGGGAGATGGGGCATGAAGTTATTTCTAGGAGTTGGACACATACCAAGTTTAGCTCAGTTCTGGGCATCTTTGAAATACCTATACAAACTTGTTCCTACATAGTAACTTGCATCTTTGAATGAGAATGTGCTTGCTTACAGCAACGTGCTATATGTTCTGAATGCCCGAATTGGGAATCTGTGTCAAAACTTTGTTAGGAATTATGTGATCCTTACTAGCTGGAAGTAAGGGAGATGGGGCATGAAGTTATTTCTAGGAGTTGGACACATACCAAGTTTAGCTCAGTTCTGGGAATCTTTGAAAAACCTATACAAACTTGTTCCTACATAGTAACTTGCAACTTTGAATGAGAATGTGCTTGCCTACACTAACGTGCTATATGTTGTGAATGCCCGAATTGGGAATCTGTGTCAAAACTTTGTTAGGAATTATGTGATCCTTACTAGCTGGAAGTAAGGGAGATGGGGCATGAAGTTATTTCTAGGAGTTGGACACATACCAAGTTTAGCTCAGTTCTGGGCATCTTTGAAATACCTATACAAACTTGTTCCTACATAGTAACTTGCAACTTTGAATGAGAATGTGCTTGCCTACAGCAACGTGCTATATGTTCTGAATGCCCGAATTGGGAATCTGTGTCAAAACTTTGTTAGGAATTATGTGATACTTACTAGCTGGAAGTAAGGGAGATGGGGCATGAAGTTATTTCTAGGAGTTGGACACATACCAAGTTTAGCTCAGTTCTGGGCATCTTTGAAATACCTATACAAACTTGTTCCTACATAGTAACTTGCAACTTTGAATGAGAATGTGCTTGCCTACAGCAACGTGCTATATGTTCTGAATGCCCGAATTGGGAATCTGTGTCAAAACTTTGTTAGGAATTATGTGATCCTTACTAGCTGGAAGTAAGGGAGATGGGGCATGAAGTTATTTCTAGGAGTTGGACACATACCAAGTTTAGCTCAGTTCTGGGCATCTTTGAAATACCTATACAAACTTGTTCCTACATAGTAACTTGCAACTTTGAATCAGAATGTGCTTGCCTGCAGCAACGTGCTATATGTTCTGAATGCCCGATTTGGGAATCTGTGTCAAAACTTTGTTAGGAATTATGTGATCCTTACTAGCTGGAAGTAAGGGAGATGGGGCATGAAGTTATTTCTAGGAGGTGGACACATACCAAGTTTAGCTCAGTTCTGGGCATCTTTGAAATACCTATACAAACTTGTTCCTACATAGTAACTTGCATCTTTGAATGAGAATGTGCTTGCTTACAGCAACGTGCTATATGTTCTGAATGCCCGAATTGGGAATCTGTGTCAAAACTTTGTTAGGAATTATGTGATCCTTACTAGCTGGAAGTAAGGGAGATGGGGCATGAAGTTATTTCTAGGAGTTGGACACATACCAAGTTTAGCTCAGTTCTGGGCATCTTTGAAATACCTATACAAACTTGTTCCTACATAGTAACTTGCAACTTTGAGAGAATGTGCTTGCTTACAGCAACGTGCTATATGTTCTGAATGCCCGAATTGGGAATCTGTGTCAAAACTTTGTTAGGAATTATGTGATCCTTACTAGCTGGAAGTAAGGGAGATGGGGCATGAAGTTATTTCTAGGAGTTGGACACATACCAAGTTTAGCTCAGTTCTGGGCATCTTTGAAATACCTATACAAACTTGTTCCTACATAGTAACTTGCATCTTTGAATGAGAATCTGCTTGCTTGCAGCAACGTGCTATATGTTCTGAATGCCCGATTTGGGAATCTGTGTCAAAACTTTGTTAGGAATTATGTGATCCTTACTAGCTGGAAGTAAGGGAGATGGAGCATGAAGTTATTTCTAGGAGTTGGACGCATACCAAGTTTAGCTCAGTTCTGGGCATCTTTGAAATACCTATACAAACTTGTTCCTACATAGTAACTTGCATCTTTGAATGAGAATGTGCTTGCCTACAGCAACGTGCTATATGTTCTGAATGCCCGAATTGGCAATCTGTGTCAAAACTTTGTTAGGAATTATGTGATCCTTACTAGCTGGAAGTAAGGGAGATGGGGCATGAAGTTATTTCTAGGAGTTGGACACATACCAAGTTTAGCTCAGTTCTGGGCATCTTTGAAATACCTATACAAACTTGTTCCTACATAGTAACTTGCAACTTTGAATGAGAATGTGCTTGCTTGCAGCAACGTGCTATATGTTCTGAATCCCCGAATAGGGAATCTGTGTCAAAACTTTGTTAGGAATTATGTGATCCTTACTAGCTGGAAGTAAGGGAGATGGAGCATGAAGTTATTTCTAGGAGTTGGACACATACCAAGTTTAGCTCAGTTCTGGGCATCTTTGAAAAAGCTATACAAACTTGTTCCTACCTAGTAACTTGCATCTTTGAATGAGAATGTGCTTGCTTGCAGCAACGTGCTATATGTTCTGAATGCCCGATTTGGGAATCTGAGTCAAAACTTTGTTAGGAATTATGTGATCCTTACTAGCTGGAAGTAAGGGAGATGGAGCATGAAGTTATTTCTAGGAGTTGGAGACATACCAAGTTTAGCTCAGTTCTGGGCATCTTTGAAATACCTATACAAACTTGTTCCTACATAGTAACTTGCATCTTTGAATGAGAATGTGCTTGCCTACAGCAACGTGCTATATGTTCTGAATGCCCGAATTGGGAATCTGTGTCAAAACTTTGTTAGGAATTATGTGATCCTTACTAGCTGGAAGTAAGGGAGATGGGGCATGAAGTTATTTCTAGGAGTTGGACACATACCAAGTTTAGCTCAGTTCTGGGCATCTTTGAAATACCTATACAAACTTGTTCCTACATAGTAACTTGCAACTTTGAATGAGAATGTGCTTGCTTGCAGCAACGTGCTATATGTTCTGAATCCCCGAATAGGGAATCTGTGTCAAAACTTTGTTAGGAATTATGTGATCCTTACTAGCTGGAAGTAAGGGAGATGGAGCATGAAGTTATTTCTAGGAGTTGGACACATACCAAGTTTAGCTCACTTCTGGGCATCTTTGAAAAAGCTATACAAACTTGTTCCTACCTAGTAACTTGCATCTTTGAATGAGAATGTGCTTGCTTACAGCAACGTGCTATATGTTCTGAATGCCCGAATAGGGAATCTGTGTCAAAACTTTGTTAGGAATTATGTGATCCTTACTAGCTGGAAGTAAGGGAGATGGGGCATGAAGTTATTTCTAGGAGTTGGACACATACCAAGTTTAGCTCAGTTCTGGGCATCTTTGAAATACCTATATAAACTTGTTCCTACATAGTAACTTGCAACTTTGAATGAGAATGTGCTTGCCTACAGCAACGTGCTATATGTTCTGAATGCCCGAATTGGGAATCTGTGTCAAAACTTTGTTAGGAATTATGTGATCCTTACTAGCTGGAAGTAAGGGAGATGGGGCATGAAGTTATTTCTTGGAGTTGGACACATACCAAGTTTAGCTCAGTTCTGGGCATCTTTGAAATACCTATACAAACTTGTTCCTACATAGTAACTTGCAACTTTGAATGAGAATGTGCTTGCTTGCAGCAACGTGCTATATGTTCTGAATGCCCGATTTGGGAATCTGTGTCAAAACTTTGTTAGGAATTATGTGATCCTTACTAGCTGGAAGTAAGGGAGATGGGGCATGAAGTTATTTCTTGGAGTTGGACACATACCAAGTTTAGCTCAGTTCTGGGCATCTTTGAAATACCTATACAAACTTGTTCCTACATAGTAACTTGCAACTTTGAATGAGAATGTGCTTGCTTGCAGCAACGTGCTATATGTTCTGAATGCCCGATTTGGGAATCTGTGTCAAAACTTTGTTAGGAATTATGTGATCCTTACTAGCTGGAAGTAAGGGAGATGGGGCATGAAGTTATTTCTAGGAGTTGGACACATACCAAGTTTAGCTCAGTTCTGGGCATCTTTGAAATACCTATACAAACTTGTTCCTACATAGTAACTTGCATCTTTGAATGAGAATGTGCTTGCTTACAGCAACGTGCTATATGTCCTGAATGCCCGATTTGGGAATCTGTGTCAAAACTTTGTTAGGAATTATGTGATCCTTACTAGCTGGAAGTAAGGGAGATGGGGCATGAAGTTATTTCTAGGAGTTGGACACATACCAAGTTTAGCTCAGTTCTGGGCATCTTTGAAATACCTATACAAACTTGTTCCTACATAGTAACTTGCATCTTTGAATGAGAATGTGCTTGCTTACAGCAACGTGCTATATGTTCTGAATGCCCGAATTGGGAATCTGTGTCAAAACTTTGTTAGGAATTATGTGATCCTTACTAGCTGGAAGTAAGGGAGATGGGGCATGAAGTTATTTCTAGGAGTTGGACACATACCAAGTTTAGCTCAGTTCTGGGAATCTTTGAAAAACCTATACAAACTTGTTCCTACATAGTAACTTGCAACTTTGAATGAGAATGTGCTTGCCTACACTAACGTGCTATATGTTGTGAATGCCCGAATTGGGAATCTGTGTCAAAACTTTGTTAGGAATTATGTGATCCTTACTAGCTGGAAGTAAGGGAGATGGGGCATGAAGTTATTTCTAGGAGTTGGACACATACCAAGTTTAGCTCAGTTCTGGGCATCTTTGAAATACCTATACAAACTTGTTCCTACATAGTAACTTGCAACTTTGAATGAGAATGTGCTTGCCTACAGCAACGTGCTATATGTTCTGAATGCCCGAATTGGGAATCTGTGTCAAAACTTTGTTAGGAATTATGTGATACTTACTAGCTGGAAGTAAGGGAGATGGGGCATGAAGTTATTTCTAGGAGTTGGACACATACCAAGTTTAGCTCAGTTCTGGGCATCTTTGAAATACCTATACAAACTTGTTCCTACATAGTAACTTGCAACTTTGAATGAGAATGTGCTTGCCTACAGCAACGTGCTATATGTTCTGAATGCCCGAATTGGGAATCTGTGTCAAAACTTTGTTAGGAATTATGTGATCCTTACTAGCTGGAAGTAAGGGAGATGGGGCATGAAGTTATTTCTAGGAGTTGGACACATACCAAGTTTAGCTCAGTTCTGGGCATCTTTGAAATACCTATACAAACTTGTTCCTACATAGTAACTTGCAACTTTGAATCAGAATGTGCTTGCCTGCAGCAACGTGCTATATGTTCTGAATGCCCGATTTGGGAATCTGTGTCAAAACTTTGTTAGGAATTATGTGATCCTTACTAGCTGGAAGTAAGGGAGATGGGGCATGAAGTTATTTCTAGGAGGTGGACACATACCAAGTTTAGCTCAGTTCTGGGCATCTTTGAAATACCTATACAAACTTGTTCCTACATAGTAACTTGCATCTTTGAATGAGAATGTGCTTGCTTACAGCAACGTGCTATATGTTCTGAATGCCCGAATTGGGAATCTGTGTCAAAACTTTGTTAGGAATTATGTGATCCTTACTAGCTGGAAGTAAGGGAGATGGGGCATGAAGTTATTTCTAGGAGTTGGACACATACCAAGTTTAGCTCAGTTCTGGGCATCTTTGAAATACCTATACAAACTTGTTCCTACATAGTAACTTGCAACTTTGAATGAGAATGTGCTTGCTTGCAGCAACGTGCTATATGTTCTGAATGCCCGAATAGGGAATCTGTGTTAAAACTTTGTTAGGAATTATGTGATCCTTAATAGCTGGAAGTAAGGGAGTTGGAGCATGATGTTATTTCTAGGAGTTGGACACATACCAAGTTTAGCTGAGTTCTGGGCATCTTTGAAATACCTATACAAACTTGTTCCTACCTAGTAACTTGCATCTTTGAATGAGAATGTGCTTGCCTACAGCAACGTGCTATATGTTCTGAATGCCCGAATAGGGAATCTGTGTCAAAACTTTGTTAGGAATTATGTGATCCTTACTAGCTGGAAGTAAGGGAGATGGGGCATGAAGTTATTTCTAGGAGTTGGACACATACCAAGTTTAGCTCAGTTCTGGGCATCTTTGAAATACCTATACAAACTTGTTCCTACATAGTAACTTGCAACTTTGAATGAGAATGTGCTTGCTTACAGCAACGTGCTATATGTTCTGAATGCCCGAATTGGGAATCTGTGTCAAAACTTTGTTAGGAATTATGTGATCCGTACTAGCTGGAAGTAAGGCAGATGGGGCATGAAGTTATTTCTAGGAGTTGGACACATACCAAGTTTAGCTCAGTTCTGGGCATCTTTGTAATACCTATACAAACTTGTTCCTACATAGTAACTTGCAACTTTGAATGAGAATGTGCTTGCTTACAGCAACGAGCTATATGTTCTGAATGCCCGAATTGGGAATCTGTGTCAAAACTTTGTTAGGAATTATGTGATCCTTACTAGCTGGAAGTAAGGGAGATGGGGCATGAAGTTATTTCTAGGAGTTGGACACATACCAAGTTTAGCTCAGTTCTGGGCATCTTTGAAATACCTATACAAACTTGCTCCTACATAGTAACTTGCAACTTTGAATGAGAATGTGCTTGCTTACAGCAACGTGCTATATGTTCTGAATGCCCGAATTGGGAATCTGTGTCAAAACTTTGTTAGGAATTATGTGATCCTTACTAGCTGGAAGTAAGGGAGATGGGGCATGAAGTTATTTCTTGGAGTTGGAGACATACCAAGTTTAGCTCAGTTCTGGGCATCTTTGAAATACCTATACAAACTTGTTCCTACATAGTAACTTGCATCTTTGAATGAGAATGTGCTTGCTTACAGCAACGTGCTCTATGTTCTGAAAGCCCGAATTGGGAATCTGTGTCAAAACTTTGTTAGGAATTATGTGATCCTTACTAGCTGGAAGTAAGGGAGATGGGGCATGAAGTTATTTTGAGGAGTTGGACACATACCAAGTTTAGCTCAGTTCTGGGCATCTTTGAAATACCTATACAAACTTGTTCCTACCTAGTAACTTGCATCTTTGAATGAGAATATGCTTGCTTACAGCAACGTGCTATATGTTCTGAATGCCCGAATAGGGAATCTGTGTCAAAACTTTGTTAGGAATTATGTGATCCTTACAAGCTGGAAGTAAGGGAGATGGGGCATGAAGTTATTTCTAGGAGTTGGACACATACCAAGTTTAGCTCAGTTCTGGGCATCTTTGAAATACCTATACAAACTTGTTCCTACATAGTAACTTGCATTTTTGAATGAGAATGTGCTTGCTTACAGCAACGTGCTATATGTTCTGAATGCCCGAATTGGGAATCTGTGTCAAAACTTTGTTAGGAATTATGTGATCCTTACTAGCTGGAAGTAAGGGAGATGGGGCATGAAGTTATTTCTTGGAGTTTGAGACATACCAAGTTTAGCTCAGTTCTGGGCATCTTTGAAATACCTATACAAACTTGTTCCTACATAGTAACTTGCATCTTTGAATGAGAATGTGCTTGCCTACAGCAACGTGTTATATGTTCTGAATGCCCGAATTGGCAATCTGTGTCAAAACTTTGTTAGGAATTATGTGATCCTTACTAGCTGGAAGTAAGGGAGATGGGGCATGAAGTTATTTCTAGGAGTTGGACACATACCAAGTTTAGCTCAGTTCTGGGCATCTTTGAAATACCTATACAAACTTGTTCCTACATAGTAACTTGCAACTTTGAATGAGAATGTGCTTGCTTCCAGCAACGTGCTATATGTTCTGAATGCCCGAATAGGGAATCTGTGTCAAAACTTTGTTAGGAATTATGTGATCCTTACTAGCTGGAAGTAAGGGAGATGGAGCATGAAGTTATTTCTAGGAGTTGGACACATTCCAAGTTTAGCTCAGTTCTGGGCATCTTTGAAAAAGCTATACAAACTTGTTCCTACCTAGTAACTTGCATCTTTGAATGAGAATGTGCTTGCTTACAGCAACGTGCTATATGTTCTGAATGCCCGAATAGGGAATCTGTGTCAAAACTTTGTTAGGAATTATGTGATCCTTACTAGCTGGAAGTAAGGGAGATGGGGCATGAAGTTATTTCTAGGAGTTGCACACATACCAAGTTTAGCTCAGTTCTGGGCATCTTTGAAATACCTATACAAACTTGTTCCTACATAGTAACTTGCAACTTTGAATGAGAATGTGCTTGCCTACAGCAACGTGCTATATGTTCTGAATGCCCGAATTGGGAATCTGTGTCAAAACTTTGTTAGGAATTATGTGATCCTTACTAGCTGGAAGTAAGGGAGATGGGGCATGAAGTTATTTCTTGGAGTTGAACACATACCAAGTTTAGCTCAGTTCTGGGCATCTTTGAAATACCTATACAAACTTGTTCCTACATAGTAACTTGCAACTTTGAATGAGAATGTGCTTGCTTGCAGCAACGTGCTATATGTTCTGAATGCCCGATTTGGGAATCTGTGTCAAAACTTTGTTAGGAATTATGTGATCCTTACAAGCTGGAAGTAAGGGAGATGGAGCATGAAGTTATTTCTAGGAGTTGGACACATACCAAGTTTAGCTCAGTTCTGGGCATCTTTGAAATACCTATACAAACTTGTTCCTACATAGTAACTTGCATCTTTGAATGAGAATGTGCTTGCTTACAGCAATGTGCTATATGTTCTGAATGCCCGAATTGGCAATCTGTGTCAAAACTTTGTTAGGAATTATGTGATCCTTACTAGCTGGAAGTAAGGGAGATGGGGCATGAAGTTATTTCTAGGAGTTGGACACATACCAAGTTTAGCTCAGTTCTGGGCATCTTTGAAATACCTATACAAACTTGTTCCTACATAGTAACTTGCATCTTTGAATGAGAATGTGCTTGCTTACAGCAACGTGCTATATGTTCTGAATGCCCGAATTGGCAATCTGTGTCAAAACTTTGTTAGGAATTATGTGATCCTTACTAGCTGGAAGTAAGGGAGATGGGGCATGAAGTTATTTCTAGGAGTTGGACACATACCAAGTTTAGCTCAGTTCTGGGCATCTTTGAAATACCTATACAAACTTGTTCCTACATAGTAACTTGCAACTTTGAATGAGAATGTGCTTGCTTGCAGCAACGTGCTATATGTTCTGAATGCCCGAATAGGGAATCTGTGTTAAAACTTTGTTAGGAATTATGTGATCCTTAATAGCTGGAAGTAAGGGAGTTGGAGCATGAAGTTATTTCTAGGAGTTGGACACATACCAAGTTTAGCTCAGTTCTGCGCATCTTTGAAATACCTATACAAACTTGTTCCTACCTAGTAACTTGCATCTTTGAATGAGAATGTGCTTGCCTACAGCAACGTGCTATATGTTCTGAATGCCCGAATAGGGAATCTGTGTCAAAACTTTGTTAGGAATTATGTGATCCTTACTAGCTGGAAGTAAGGGAGATGGGGCATGAAGTTATTTCTAGGAGTTGGACACATACCAAGTTTAGCTCAGTTCTGGGCATCTTTGAAATACCTATACAAACTTGTTCCTACATAGTAACTTGCAACTTTGAATGAGAATGTGCTTGCTTACAGCAACGTGCTATATGTTCTGAATGCCCGAATTGGGAATCTGTGTCAAAACTTTGTTAGGAATTATGTGATCCGTACTAGCTGGAAGTAAGGCAGATGGGGCATGAAGTTATTTCTAGGAGTTGGACACATACCAAGTTTAGCTCAGTTCTGGGCATCTTTGTAATACCTATACAAACTTGTTCCTACATAGTAACTTGCAACTTTGAATGAGAATGTGCTTGCTTACAGCAACGTGCTATATGTTCTGAATGCCCGAATTGGGAATCGGTGTCAAAACTTTGTTAGGAATTATGTGATCCTTACAAGCTGGAAGTAAGGGAGATGGGGCATGAAGTTATTTCTAGGAGTTGGACACATACCAAGTTTAGCTCAGTTCTGGGCATCTTTGAAATACCTATACAAACTTGTTCCTACCTAGTAACTTGCATCTTTGAATGAGAATGTGCTTGCTTACAGCAACGTGCTATATGTTCTGAATGCCCGAATTGGGAATCTGTGTCAAAACTTTGTTAGGAATTATGTGATCCTTACTAGCTGGAAGTAAGGGAGATGGGGCATGAAGTTATTTCTAGGAGTTGGACACATACCAAGTTTAGCTCAGTTCTGGGCATCTTTGAAATACCTATACAAACTTGTTCCTACATAGTAACTTGCAACTTTGAATGAGAATGTGCTTGCTTACAGCAACGTGCTATATGTTCTGAATGCCCGAATTGGGAATCTGTGTCAAAACTTTGTTAGGAATTATGTGATCCTTACTAGCTGGAAGTAAGGGAGATGGGGCATGAAGTTATTTCTAGGAGTTGGACACATACCAAGTTTAGCTCAGTTCTGGGCATCTTTGAAATACCTATACAAACTTGTTCCTACATAGTAACTTGCAACTTTGAATGAGAATGTGCTTGCCTACAGCAACGTGCTATATGTTCTGAATGCCCGAATTGGGAATCTGTGTCAAAACTTTGTTAGGAATTATGTGATCCTTACTAGCTGGAAGTAAGGGAGATGGGGCATGAAGTTATTTCTTGGAGTTGAACACATACCAAGTTTAGCTCAGTTCTGGGCATCTTTGAAATACCTATACAAACTTGTTCCTACATAGTAACTTGCAACTTTGAATGAGAATGTGCTTGCTTGCAGCAACGTGCTATAAGTTCTGAATGCCCGATTTGGGAATCTGTGTCAAAACTTTGTTAGGAATTATGTGATCCTTACTAGCTGGAAGTAAGGGAGATGGAGCATGAAGTTATTTCTAGGAGTTGGACACATACCAAGTTTAGCTCAGTTCTGGGCATCTTTGAAATACCTATACAAACTTGTTCCTACATAGTAACTTGCATCTTTGAATGAGAATGTGCATGCTTACAGCAACGTGCTATATGTTCTGAATGCCCGAATTGGCAATCTGTGTCAAAACTTTGTTAGGAATTATGTGATCCTTACTAGCTGGAAGTAAGGGAGATGGGGCATGAAGTTATTTCTAGGAGTTGGACACATACCAAGTTTAGCTCAGTTCTGGGCATCTTTGAAATACCTATACAAACTTGTTCCTACATAGTAACTGGCATCTTTGAATGAGAATGTGCTTGCTTACAGCAACGTGCTATATGTTCTGAATGCCCGAATTGGCAATCTGTGTTAAAACTTTGTTAGGAATTATGTGATCCTTACTAGCTGGAAGTAAGGGAGATGGGGCATGAAGTTATTTCTAGGAGTTGGACACATACCAAGTTTAGCTCAGTTCTGGGCATCTTTGAAATACCTATACAAACTTGTTCCTACATAGTAACTTGCAACTTTGAATGAGAATGTGCTTGCTTGCAGCAACGTGCTATATGTTCTGAATGCCCGAATAGGGAATCTGTGTCAAAACTTTGTTAGGAATTATGTGATCCTTACTAGCTGGAAGTAAGGGAGATGGAGCATGAAGATATTTCTAGGAGTTGGACACAAACCAAGTTTAGCTCAGTTCTGGGCATCTTTGAAATACCTATACAAACTTGTTCCTACCTAGTAACTTGCATCTTTGAATGAGAATGTGCTTGCCTACAGCAACGTGCTATATGTTCTAAATGCCCGAATTGGGAATCTGTGTCAAAACTTTGTTAGGAATTATGTGATCCTTACTAGCTGGAAGTAAGGGAGATGGGGCATGAAGTTATTTCTAGGAGTTGGACACATACCAAGTTTAGCTCAGTTCTGGGCATCTTTGAAATACCTATACAAACTTGTTCCTACATAGTAACTTGCATCTTTGAATGAGAATGTGCTTGCTTACAGCAACGTGCTATATGTTCTGAATGCCCGAATTGGCAATCTGTGTCAAAACTTTGTTAGGAATTATGTGATCCTTACTAGCTGGAAGTAAGAGAGATGGGGCATGAAGTTATTTCTAGGAGTTGGACACATACCAAGTTTAGCTCAGTTCTGGGCATCTTTGAAATACCTATACAAACTTGTTCCTACATAGTAACTTGCAACTTTGAATGAGAATGTGCTTGCTTGCAGCAACGTGCTATATGTTCTGAATGCCCGAATAGGGAATCTGTGTTAAAACTTTGTTAGGAATTATGTGATCCTTAATAGCTGGAAGTAAGGGAGTTGGAGCATGAAGTTCTTTCTAGGAGTTGGACACATACCAAGTTTAGCTCAGTTCTGGGCATCTTTGAAATACCTATACAAACTTGTTCCTACCTAGTAACTTGCATCTTTGAATGAGAATGTGCTTGCCTACAGCAACGTGCTATATGTTCTGAATGCCCGAATAGGGAATCTGTGTCAAAAGTTTGTTAGGAATTATGTGATCCTTACTAGCTGGAAGTAAGGGAGATGGGGCATGAAGTTATTTCTAGGAGTTGGACACATACCAAGTTTAGCTCAGTTCTGGGCATCTTTGAAATACCTATACAAACTTGTTCCTACATAGTAACTTGCAACTTTGAATGAGAATGTGCTTGCTTACAGCAACGTGCTATATGTTCTGAATGCCCGAATTGGGAATCTGTGTCAAAACTTTGTTAGGAATTATGTGATCCGTACTAGCTGGAAGTAAGGCAGATGGGGCATGAAGTTATTTCTAGGAGTTGGACACATACCAAGTTTAGCTCAGTTCTGGGCATCTTTGTAATACCTATACAAACTTGTTCCTACATAGTAACTTGCAACTTTGAATGAGAATGTGCTTGCTTACAGCAACGTGCTATATGTTCTGAATGCCCGAATTGGGAATCTGTGTCAAAACTTTGTTAGGAATTATGTGATCCTTACAAGCTGAAAGTAAGGGAGATGGGGCATGAAGTTATTTCTAGGAGTTGGACACATACCAAGTTTAGCTCAGTTCTGGGCATCTTTGAAATACCTATACAAACTTGTTCCTACCTAGTAACTTGCATCTTTGAATGAGAATGTGCTTGCTTACAGCAACGTGCTATATGTTCTGAATGCCCGAATTGGGAATCTGTGTCAAAACTTTGTTAGGAATTATGTGATCCTTACTAGCTGGAAGTAAGGGAGATGGGGCATGAAGTTATTTCTAGGAGTTGGACACATACCAAGTTTAGCTCAGTTCTGGGCATCTTTGAAATACCTATACAAACTTGTTCCTACCTAGTAACTTGCATCTTTGAATGAGAATGTGCTTGCTTACAGCAACGTGCTATATGTTCTGAATGCCCGAATTGGGAATCTGTGTCAAAACTTTGTTAGGAATTATGTGATCCTTACTAGCTGGAAGTTAGGGAGATGGGGCATGAAGTTATTTCTTGGAGTTGGACACATACCAAGTTTAGCTCAGTTCTGGGCATCTTTGAAATACCTATACAAACTTGTTCCTACATAGTAACTTGCAACTTTGAATGAGAATGTGCTTGCTTACAGCAACGTGCTATATGTTCTGAATGCCCGAATTGGGAATCTGTGTCAAAACTTTGTTAGGAATTATGTGATCCTTACTAGCTGGAAGTAAGGGAGATGGGGCATGAAGTTATTTCTAGGAGTTGGACACATACCAAGTTTAGCTCAGTTCTGGGCATCTTTGAAATACCTATACAAACTTGTTCCTACATAGTAACTTGCATCTTTGAATGAGAATGTGCATGCTTACAGCAACGTGCTATATGTTCTGAATGCCCGAATTGGCAATCTGTGTCAAAACTTTGTTAGGAATTATGTGATCCTTACTAGCTGGAAGTAAGGGAGATGGGGCATGAAGTTATTTCTAGGAGTTGGACACATACCAAGTTTAGCTCAGTTCTGGGCATCTTTGAAATACCTATACAAACTTGTTCCTACATAGTAACTTGCATCTTTGAATGAGAATGTGCTTGCTTACAGCAACGTGCTATATGTTCTGAATGCCCGAATTGGCAATCTGTGTCAAAACTTTGTTAGGAATTATGTGCTCCTTACTAGCTGGAAGTAAGGGAGATGGGGCATGAAGTTATTTCTAGGAGTTGGACACATACCAAGTTTAGCTCAGTTCTGGGCATCTTTGAAATACCTATACAAACTTGTTCCTACATAGTAACTTGCAACTTTGAATGAGAATGTGCTTGCTTGCAGCAACGTGCTATATGTTCTGAATGCCCGAATAGGGAATCTGTGTCAAAACTTTGTTAGGAATTATGTGATCCTTACTAGCTGGAAGTAAGGGAGATGGAGCATGAAGATATTTCTAGGAGTTGGACACAAACCAAGTTTAGCTCAGTTCTGGGCATCTTTGAAATACCTATACAAACTTGTTCCTACCTAGTAACTTGCATCTTTGAATGAGAATGTGCTTGCCTACAGCAACGTGCTATATGTTCTGAATGCCCGAATTGGGAATCTGTGTCAAAACTTTGTTAGGAATTATGTGATCCTTACTAGCTGGAAGTAAGGGAGATGGGGCATGAAGTTATTTCTAGGAGTTGGACACATACCAAGTTTAGCTCAGTTCTGGGCATCTTTGAAATACCTATACAAACTTGTTCCTACATAGTAACTTGCAACTTTGAATGAGAATGTGCTTGCTTACAGCAACGTGCTATATGTTCTGAATGCCCGAATTGGGAATCTGTGTCAAAACTTTGTTAGGAATTATGTGATCCGTACTAGCTGGAAGTAAGGGAGATGGGGCATGAAGTTATTTCTAGGAGTTGGACACATACCAAGTTTAGCTCAGTTCTGGGCATCTTTGTAATACCTATACAAACTTGTTCCTACATAGTAACTTGCAACTTTGAATGAGAATGTGCTTGCTTACAGCAACGTGCTATATGTTCTGAATGCCCGAATTGGGAATCTGTGTCAAAACATTGTTAGGAATTATGTGATCCTTACTAGCTGGAAGTAAGGGAGATGGGGCATGAAGTTATTTCTAGGAGTTGGACACATACCAAGTTTAGCTCAGTTCTGGGCATCTTTGAAATACCTATACAAACTTGTTCCTACATAGTAACTTGCAACTTTGAATGAGAATGTGCTTGCTTACAGCAACGTGCTATATGTTCTGAATGCCCGAATTGGGAATCTGTGTCAAAACTTTGTTAGGAATTATGTGATCCGTACTAGCTGGAAGTAAGGCAGATGGGGCATGAAGTTATTTCTAGGAGTTGGACACATACCAAGTTTAGCTCAGTTCTGGGCATCTTTGTAATACCTATACAAACTTGTTCCTACATAGTAACTTGCAACTTTGAATGAGAATGTGCTTGCTTACAGCAACGTGCTATATGTTCTGAATGCCCGAATAGGGAATCTGTGTCAAAACTTTGTTAGGAATTATGTGATCCTTACTAGCTGGAAGTAAGGGAGATGGGGCATGAAGTTATTTCTAGGAGTTGGACACATACCAAGTTTAGCTAGGTTCTGGGCATCTTTGAAATACCTATACAAACTTGTTCCTACATAGTAACTTGCAACTTTGAATGAGAATGTGCTTGCTTACAGCAACGTGCTATATGTTCTGAATGCCCGAATTGGGAATCTGTGTCAAATCTTTGTTAGGAATTATGTGATCCTTACTAGCTGGAAGTAAGGGAGATGGGGCATGAAGTTATTTCTTGGAGTTGGAGACATACCAAGTTTAGCTCAGTTCTGGGCATCTTTGAAATACCTATACAAACTTGTTCCTACATAGTAACTTGCATCTTTGAATGAGAATGTGCTTGCTTACAGCAACGTGCTATATGTTCTGAATGCCCGAATTGGCAATCTGTGTCAAAACTTTGTTAGGAATTATGTGATCCTTACTAGCTGGAAGTAAGGGAGATGGGGCATGAAGTTATTTCTAGGAGTTGGACACATACCAAGTTTAGCTCAGTTCTGGGCATCTTTGAAATACCTATACAAACTTGTTCCTACATAGTAACTTGCAACTTTGAATGAGAATGTCCTTGCCTGCAGCAACGTGCTATATGTTCTGAATGCCCGAATAGGGAATCTGTGTCAAAACTTTGTTAGGAATTATGTGATCCTTACTAGCTGGAAGTAAGGCAGATGGGGCATGAAGTTATTTCTAGGAGTTGGACACATACCAAGTTTAGCTCAGTTCTGGGCATCTTTGAAAAACCTATACAAACTTGTTCCTACATAGTAACTTGCAACTTTGAATGAGAATGTGCTTGCCTACAGCAACGTGCCATATGTTCTGAATGCCCGAATTGGGAATCTGTGTCAAAACTTTGTTAGGAATTATGTGATCCTTACAAGCTGGAAGTAAGGGAGATGGGGCATGTAGTTATTTCTAGGAGTTGGACACATACCAAGTTTAGCTCAGTTCTGGGCATCTTTGAAATACCTATACAAACTTGTTCCTACATAGTAACTTGCAACTTTGAATGAGAATGTGCTTGCCTACAGCAACGTGCTATATGTTCTGAATGCCC